>NC_050185.1:13770000-14070000 GCF_008315115.2 Sander lucioperca | reverse complement strand
CTGATCTTTTACAGTTTTTTTCTGCTCTTGCCCGTGTGAGCAGTCCCTGAGACACCCTTTGGTGCTGTCTGTTTGTGTTTACTCCTGTGGACAAACCCGCAGCTTTATCAAGGGTGCTATGGAAAGGACAGTGTGTCATGAGGGACCGAGCGAGCAGCACGGTGCCGCATTGTTTTAGAGGCTGGATGAGTCATGGAAGACAAATTGGGGTTGGTGGCATTTGAGAAGGCTCGTCCATTGCATCAGGACAGCACTGTTTAAATCAACAGTGGGACTATAACATGTTCCCATGATGCCTGTTTCAGCAGGTCAGACAAGGAATTCATTAAGGTATAATGTAACCTAATTACCTGAGAGACTCAACAGTTACATGCTACGATTGTAATTTGTTTTTGGAGAATACCTCTGCTGTCTCTGTTAACCCTCCTCACAAACATGAATTTAAAATTCTCCAAACATCAAGCCATATTTATAGCACCTAGTACACAATGTGAGTGCAGCATCGCTGTGACTATTTCAAGTAATTTCTATATGACTCACCAAAGAAATTCAAAAGCTCATACATCATCAAAAGAGCAGACAGCAAATTCTGTTCTGCTTTAGTCATGGCTGAATTACTTCTCATCTATATCGTCATTTTTCGGTGAGAAGAGTCCACGCTTCAATTATTTGTTCCTTTTGACAAGTCTGAAATTCAAATGAGGCGCTTGACATTGTGTAGATTTAAACTGAAAATGTGGTCAAAAATATGTGAAACACCCCCCCCACACACACACACACACACACACACACACACACACACACACACTGCACCCCTCCCCTCCCACCCTCTCATCCAGGTTTTTAAGACAAAAACATTTCTAAATAATGCTGCTCAGTAGGTTTCAGCTATCTCTGAGTGGCTTCCTTTGATTTTTTTTTCCTGTCTGTACTGATAAAAGCAAAATTACACAAGATTGCCCACAGACAATAGGGGCAGCTATAAATGCGTTCATTTTGTTTTTGACTTTCAGCACATATCTCCTATGTAGATTCGTCCCGTATGCGAATGTCAAGTGTATGCAGGTGACAGACTCTGAGTATAATCCGTTTTCCTCCTCGCTCCCCTTTTTTCTCTTTTCCACCTCTGTGTCTCTTTGTGTCTCGCTCTCTCCCCCCTCTATCTCTCTCTGACCACCCTCACACACACTGCCAACGTGAGATAGCCATGTCTGTGTGTCCAGTGCAGCGTGTCATGTATGATAATGTGTGACGTACTCGTCACGTGCCAGCGGTTTTAGGGTTCCACTAGAAGCTACTTATTATTGTTATCATTTGTAGGCATCATCATTATCAGCTGGAGCAGACGCGACGGGTCCCTCTGCGACATTGTTCCCTCCAAAAACCCCTAAAGCTCTAGCCGCCAAAGCTATCCACAACGTAACCAACAAAAGAGGGAAGAGAATACGTCGAAAATCACTCTGGCACTCTTTCAATGTCCCTCCCCTCATCCATCCTCTCATCCATGGCCTACACCCCACCACCACCCCTCTGTGTACCCTCTGCACTCTGTCTCCCTTTTTTTGCCTCTCTATCAAACGTTCACTTCTTTTGTCTCATGCACTCTTTCTTATTCCATTCCACTCTATCTTTCTGCGTGACACACTCTGCCCTTGTCCGCTCTCTCTGGCCGCCATTATCTAAAACACCCATCTCCTCATCTTTACCTCAATTCCTCTCTCCCATAGTCAGAAAAAAAATCACAACCTATACACACAGATAAACGCACCCCCCAACTCACACAAACACACACACACACACACACATGCACAGTGACACTGTGCATGCAAATAGTCTAACCCCTCCTAAAACCTTCTTCTATGCACACACTCACCCACCCACCTTCTACTCTCTCCAAACCCCTAGCTCCCCCCCCCCCGTAATCCTAATCACACCACCACCCCCGTCATCAACCCTTATCTCACTCCACCAAATCTGCTGTGACTCAAAACAATTTCCTCTCATTTACGATTTTACTGCCCACCCCCGCCTCCTACACCTCCATCAAACCATCTACCCCCTCCAATACCCCATCAGGCGAGAACCCCACCCAAACACACATGCACACAAACACAAACACATACAGATGCACTCACGTACACACACTCTGACCGGTCGCCATTAACAATGACGGCTCATCATGTGTAAGCGGTGACTTGCCACTGTCATCCAGTGGAACCCGAGAAGAACTGCAGTGTGACGTCACGGCGGACGCCGGCCCTGCTGGTTGGTGGAACATATTTACGTGTGTGATTCTGTACGTGTGGTTGGGATGGGGGAGCCGGAGGAGTACAATTTGGTGGGTGGGTGGAACCGGTGGGCCTTGCTGCATCACTGAACCAGGAAAATGAATGAGAGCCTACACTAGGTGTCACCCCCTTCCTCTCCCGTTGGCCTCCGCTAATTTCCCTTTTTTCTTTTCTGCTTTTCTCTTCTCCTTTTGGCTTCCAAGGCAAAGAAAACAGTTGAAAACTGAAAAAAAAGTGTTTGACAATATGTTCGACGGTATGTTGTAAGGTTGCTTGACTGTGTTTAATGACTTGAATCAGCAGAAGGAGAAGCAAATGTTTATGTTATTTGATGAAATTATTAGGAATCCATTCAAAGTTTAGTGAAGCAGCCTAATGTGCCAGAAATGTTGAGCGTTTGAATTACAACAAGAGCAGAACAGCACCACCCGATGGGAGGTTCTCATAGCCACGATCAGATAGAGAGGATCACCTCACTGAGAGGTGTTACTATGGGAGGAAGAATATAACATGATGAGGAGGATACAAGCCTGTGTGCTGTTTCACCGTGACAGACTCAGTGATTTACCTCGGTGAGGGGAAAATAAATCTCTGAGTGAGAAACACGTCAGTTTCTGTATCTCTGCAGTTATGAAATGGTTTGACAGCCAGTTTTTATCATAAGTCTTTTTTTTCTAGCAGACAGTGTGCAGTTTGTACTGATGATGGGGATTTCAAATATCGCCTTTGGCTTGTAGTGGTCATTTAAGTCAAATCTAAAACCAGGAATATGCTGAAGCAGTTGTTTCTTCTTAGACACGTGTTGTTGAGTCTATAATGCAATAACTGTGAAATACAAACATCAAAGATCTTAACATTTAAAGAAGTGTTTACATGGCATTATGCTATTTAACCAATTGTTTCAACTCAATTACATGCAATTGAATATGTTATTCAATATTAATATGTATTTATATGTTATATGAAATACCATCAATAGCCGTGAATTGTGATTTTACTTAATTCTGCAATAGCTGATTTCTTCTTCTTCTTCTTTTGGGGGTAGCGGAAACAAGCTGTGAACACAACATTGACATACCACCTTTTAAGTTGATATGGCGAACTTGTTAACAAACAGTTGCTTATTTACATACCCCGCAGTTATGGGGCGACATTATCATTCATGTGAAGTCGTGTTTCTGACCACCCGGCAAATATTTACTATTTTAGCTTCGTTTTATGTCTCTACCAACTCCTGAGGGAAACATTTGGCTCTTTAGCTGCTAAATGGTCCCCGGTGTTCACCAGCTATAGTTGCTAACTGTGTCTGTCTGCTCGTTGGTGCTGAGCAGTTAGCATACAGTGGGTTTTTAGCTTTTTTGCTGAAAACAGCTGCCTTGTGCGGACAAAAAAGACACTATGAGAGCGGCGAGAGTGAATCAAAGTTGCGGCCCGGGCAGCTAAACAATGAGCTGAAACTCGCTGTAAAGCTCTGTAAAGCCTAAGGGAGCTGCAGGTTCAGGTGATAATTATCCGTTGGTTTTTAATTAGTGATAATCAAAAGCGATCCCTTTCACATTGTAACATTGTTCTCACATTGTTAATTGACACATTGTTAGTTTGAAATTATTAGTTCACACTATATATAGCCCCTTTAAAGCTGTTTACATTTTTACATTTACAAGGGGTCAGATGACTACGTGACAACCGACTTATCACTTATCACCCGACTCTACAGATACCACAGCAGACTAAGCCTCTATGACCAGTGACAGTATCATTTTAACCCCTCATTACATATCTAGCAGCAAATATAATGTGTCATTTACCTGTACTGTTAAAGTCATCTTTAACTTTTTCTACCTTATTCTCCACAGTAAAACTGTCTGCGTCACAACTTCCACCTCCTGTCAATATCCTGTTAAGGACACGTTTAAGTAGGGTGAAAGCCCTGTAACTCATACAGTGTGTTAAATAATAGGCATGACCAAAACATTTCATTCCTTTGGACTTTGGTGAAACATTAAAGATCTGTGATGCTGCAGAGCAGCTGAGAGAAAAACTACCAGCTTCATTTTGGCACCGTTTTTAAGGGGAGTGCACAGCTTGTTGGCAGGTA
This sequence comes from Sander lucioperca, assembly GCF_008315115.2. Taxonomy (NCBI): domain Eukaryota; kingdom Metazoa; phylum Chordata; class Actinopteri; order Perciformes; family Percidae; genus Sander; species Sander lucioperca. The sequence continues at coordinate 14,065,614 of NC_050185.1, read as the reverse complement.
GGGGGTGGAGAGATCTGACTTGTAGCAATGCCCCAGCATACTGTATTTACCCACTCTCACAGACAGTAGAGAGTAAGGTGGGCGGACATTGCCTTGGTTATTGATTATTACCCAGGTAATTGGTTATTGATTACTCCCAGCCTTCTTGTCTGAGGGGACTTACTGTACGACCATTCAGTTGGTATTGAGTTCTGTTTTCTGCCAAATCTAATTTCAGTATGGAAGATTTAGCTACAAAAAACACATGTAGAGGAGTAAATGGACAGTCCAAAACAGACGAATCACCTTCTGCTGCTACTCGCAGTGTTGACTCATGCTGCGGATCCTGCATGAAAAGACTCAAGCTCTGGTTACCTGTGGACTACAAGAATGAAAGTGTTCAGTTTTTAAAACTGGCGGGACCCGTGGTAAGATTGTGTTTACAAGAGTTGAATTATAAACTCCTCCAGACTAAACATTTTCAGAGCTAAAGTTACTAAGTCTGCAACAACATTCAGAATAATTGTGTGAATCATATTAGATACAGGAACATCTGTCTTGTTGAGGCTGTTGGGATTGTACATTTTTAAAAGCTGCTATTATTTAGAGTAGTTTGCAGTGTTGGTCACTTATTACAATGCTAAAAGTGAATATGTCTGTGTTGCCTTTAGTTTGAAAAATGAGCGTTGTGGTGTACCAGTAATCATTTTCAATTTGCCACCTGCTCCATTATAACAGTAATTAACAGGGTAATAACTCCAAACCATTGGGAATAATTAGAAAAAGAATTGCCTGGTAGTGATAAAAGTGTGTCAGTAGTTTACAGAAAAGAGAATACACCCTCTCACTGACCTAAATAAATGCCTTAGAGGCATCACTATCTTGAGTATCAGACAAATACAGTGTGATATGTTGGTTGTACTAAATTAGCACTTGAAGATGTTCAAAAGTAAGCCTTAAATACCTTTCTTATACAGTATATATCAACTCAAATGTATATACTTTAAACATGCTTGATAGAGTAGATCAGAGATATTTTAGAACAATATTTTCAATATAGCATATAAATCTGAACAGAAAATTATAACTTTGTGAGGAGAAAAATAGTTTTCACTTTTCTCTGACTCCCATTCAGCGCACAAAGCCAGAACTTCATAGATGAGGACATCCTTATGATGCCAAAGGCTGTCAAAAACCTGCACCAGCAATCACTAGAACTATTTTCTAAAAAAGAAAAGAGAAGTAGTAAAGATCTTTAGAAATACAAAAGGAGCTGCAAAAACCAAAGCATAACACATGCCAGCTGCCAGAGCAAATAAGAACTTTCTTTTACTTCAATGCCTTTTGAAACATGTTTTTTTATACAAATAATAACTCAGCTACTGTATGTGCTGCATGTGGAGTTTACTGTTTCATTCAAGTTTGGTAAAGTTCACTTATCTTTTTGTATTTATGAAAACGAGGGAGCGTGACTTTGTTTTTCAGTTGATTTCACAGATGATGAGCTTCCTGATCGGCTTCGTCAGCATGGTGTTCTGCGGTCACCTGGGGAAAACAGAGCTGGCGGGGGTGGCGTTAGCGATAGCCGTGAGTGATCTCGGTGCAGTTTAGTTTCTGTTTTTGTTGGCATTCTGCTCTCAGGCATCACTGCTCATTCTCTTTCATAGCGTTGCTTTTGAATTTATTTTATTCAGACATTTATCTATCCAAGCATGAATCTGTTTTGCTTTTCTTTCTGGACTGTTGTCTAATGATATCTCATTTCAATATAGGTAATAAATGTCACAGGTATTTCCATTGGCTCTGGTTTGGCATCAACATGTGATACTCTCATATCTCAGGTATTCAATTCATCTTATTTATACAACCAGGTCAGTCCTGACCAGTTACTGCTGTGTTCACAGTATGCTCTTCCAGAGTTGTTTTCCTGTGTCAAATTGCCCTTTTTCTTCCACCTGAGCGAGTCTTGTTTTATTTTCCTGTTTTTCAGACTTATGGGAGTGGCAACCTAAAGCGTGTAGGAGTGATACTCCAAAGGGGAGTTTTGATTTTGCTCTTAGCCTGTTTCCCCTGCTGGGCCGTCCTCATTAACACTCAGCCTATTCTGCTGGCTGTCAGGCAGAGCGCAGAGGTCGCCAGGTGCAGTGCATCACAGCCATACAATAGTACAAACTGATATCAATTGCTACATATACACTTATTTCTCGTGAATCGAGTTTTTTTTATATATATATATATATATATATATATAACTCGATATATATATGATGTGTTGTGTTATCATTTTCCCTTTTTGTCTTTCTGCCATAAGACTTTCCCAGCTGTATGCGAAGATTTTTATGCCAGCTCTGCCAGTGAGTTCAACCTCCTCAACAGTTTTTTATAACATGTTTTTGTTGTATCTCCATCCATATATGCTGTATTGAATTGTTTTTGTGTTGCATTATTGATCCAATTAACCCCATTCATCCATTCAACTCCATGCTGGATTTTTCAGGCTGCCTTCATGTACCAGCTGCAGGGGAAGTATCTTCAGAATCAGGTGTGTTTAATGATCTGCAAGACCACTGGTGTGAAACAAAAAAAGGACCGAAAGTTTGTCCGTAACAAGAACATTTTGTGTGCTAGAAAGGAGCGTGTACTGTGAGAAAGTAGCTGTGTGTACTGTGAGCAGCTGCACTGATGTGTTGAACACAGCAAGTTTTTTTTAACAGCTTGCTTTGGCTCACAGGGCATCATGTGGCCCCAGGTGATATCTGGAGCCATGGGGAACGTTTTAAATCTAATAATAAACTACATCTTCCTCAACCGTCTGGATCTGGGGGTCGCGTGAGTACACCCACCATACCCACAATAGTGTACTCCTTAACTGAGTCATAATCTTTAATATTAAAAACCAGTCTAGAGTATCAGTCAGAGTAAGAACATAGCATGCTGGAGGCTTTATTTGAGGACTTCTTTGTATGAGTGACTGACAATGACTACATGCTTTGTTTTTCTACCTTTTTGGGTGTTGTTTAATCGTCTGGACGCCACTAAAGTGGATCTGCAGCTGCCAATACCATCTCACAGTATGCTTTGGCTGTGTTTTTATTTGTGTACATCTGCTCCAGGGGACTGCACAAAGCTACATGGGATGGTAAGTATAGTGGATAAAGCTACTGTAGGCATAACTTTTCATTTGACCTTCTTGTGATTTCTTGGAAGATTTCTCGGACAAAGTTTGTAATATGGTGCTAATTATCAGGAAAATAGAAACAAAGAGACTATTTATTACTTTGGTTAGCTCGGTCAGATGTCCTTTGAATGAAAACTCCATTTAAATGTAAATTTTTCATAAAAGTAAGTCTAGATATATATTTTATTTATTATTATAAATGTTACTCTCTACGTCTGTTGAATTGTTTGGTTGCCTAGCAGCTACATTTCACACTTTTAGATGTTGACCTGCTGTGCACTTAGAAAAAGACTCTACCGTAGCTTTACAATTAATTGTAATTAATTAATTGGACATGAACAAATTCAACAAGATCTCTATTTTATCTATAATTAGTGCCCCATTACATAGTTCTTTCTAGGTAACTTCATAGAAAATTATTAAGAATTACAGACCTAGAAAGTAAAGCAGTACAGTTTTGGCATCAGTTAAACAAAGTGCTTATCAAACATTTTCTGTCATCTGGATTCACACTTACATTGATATCAAGTGTTTTAAGAAACGTAATTACACTCCTATCAACTGTACTAGTGCTAATAAGCTTACGTTAACATACTAACACGCTAAACTGAGGTAGTAAACATGTTAAACAAAACCTGCTATTAACAACTATGGCTATACATCAGCATGTTAAAAGTCATTGTGGGTGTGTTAGCATGCTGACATTAGCATTTAGCTCAAATCGCCATTGTGCCTTAGAACAGCCCCACAGAGCTGCTAGCATGTCTGTAGACTCTTGTTTAATCTTTCATGCAATGTTCACAAATCACACTAATGGATGAGTTTTGGCTCAGTTCTGCATTGTACACATGACAATAAAGAACTCTCACTGGTGGTCAGTGTTTTCAGTATAACATGGCTGTCTTAAAGGTATAAATACATTTCACTAAATCCATTGTACCTCCTATTATCTCCAAGGCTGGTCAAAGGACTGCCTGCAGGAGTGGGGTCCTTTCCTCCTCCTGGCCATCCCCAGCATGCTGATGCACTGTCTGGAGTGGTGGCTGTTTGAGATCTCAGGGTTCCTGGCAGGCATCATCAGTGAGGTCGAGTTGGGAGCTCAGTCTATAGCTTATGAACTGGCTGTTATCGCTTACATGGTAACTGCCTTACAATGCTTTTTTCTTATAGTTAGGATAACTATCTTTATCTGGTATGTTTTGGATTGATGAATTATCTAACAAAATGTATACTAATGTCATATTTGTGCAGATACCTGAATGATTTTGATGCTTAGGACTACACTTAAGAATCTTGGTGTATTACTATATTTAGCTATGAAATGATTGTTTCCATTTTCCATTCATCCTGTCTACCACAGTTTCCAATGGGTTGCTCTGTGGCTGCCAGTGTTCGGGTTGGAAATGCTCTTGGTGCTGGGAACACAGAGCAAGCCAAGCTATCCAGCAAGGTCTCCCTCATCTGTGCATGTATGAATCAAATATGTAGCCTGACAAATCTCCTGCACAGTTTATCGATACGGGAGGTGGTGTGGAATTTTGTTACAGAGGAAAGCTCCATGGATCTGTTTCTATCAGGCCTCATTACAGAACTTCTTAAGTCTGAAATCCTATCTTTTAGGATTATTGGTATTACAGAAACATGCTTTCTAACTTCATTTAGGAACAAATCCTACTTTATCTTAGGATAGGAACTAAGCTATTACAGAACCATCCTAACTTAGGTATTTCCCAAGTTAGGAATCCTAAAAAAGATAGGTTACAGCAGGTCTGAGATGTAGGACACAGGCATGAGTTTAGTTAGTGCTTCTGTAATGGGAAGATATGATTTTTCCTATCTTTGAAACTTAAGTTAAGCTAGGACAAGCAGTTAGGATATTTTTTCAAAGCCATGTGCCATGTTTTTTGCATTTAAATCTGACACCAAAATGCTTTCTGTTGGGTCCTCTACTCTCTCTGTCACTTGTTGATTTAAAATATATGCTAATCCACATAAACACAAATTTGGTTTTATATATTTCCCACCCTTGTCTAATAATGTGCTGTCATTCTTATGCCCAATCCAGTTATTGTCTCATGTTTCATCGGAGTTTGTCTTGGTGTGTCTAAGGATGTGGTTGGATACATTTTCACCACAGAGAAGTGAGTACAGATTTTGTATTTTCTTACCTTAAACAATAACTAACGACAGACCCTCACACAGAGAGCTCCTATAATGTTAAAGTGAAATTCTTCATGTATTAACTTCAGAGGATGCTGACCCTTGACAGCAAGGTAAGCTTGGACTTGTTGATTTGTCATAACCTGAGACATGGTGCAGCTATTTCATCTAAGCAGAAACATCAACTTTGCACTCACCATTTTTTTTGCAATTTTATTCTCAGGTCTGTATTTGCATTTTGCTTTTAGAGACATTATTCAGAGGGTGGCTGATGTCATGAAGATTTACTGTTTCCTCCATGTCGCTGAGGCCATTGCGGTGAGCCTTTGCCATACAAATCACTTTAGCTCTCTGCTGAGCAAAATAAACCTGACGTGTTGTCACAGATGTCAGATTTCTCTTTGTTTTACCTGCACAGGCTGTGACCGGAGGTATTGTCAGGGGGGCAGGGAAGCCAATGGTTGGTGCTGTGTGCAGCTTGGTGGGTTTCTACTTCATTGGGTTCCCCATTGGAGTGTCTTTGATGTTCCCTGTCAAAATGGGCATTGTAGGTGAGGACAGATACAATTATTTATACAGTAAGTAAAAATTGAATCATATTTCCATTCAAACTAATAATCTGCCCTCTTTCCATTTCTGTTGCAGGGTTGTGGTCAGGGTTTTTCATTTGTGTTTTGGTACAGTCCACATTTTTTATAGTTTTCCTGTGTAAACTAAACTGGACAAAAGTCACTGAAGAGGTGAGTGACACCTGTGTCACAGGACAAAAATAATTCAATTAATACAGTGCCCTTGCCATTGTATATAAAACTGTGCATAATTAACAATGTGGACAGCATGTGATTCTAATGTTGAAGCCTGTTTTTCAGCGTTTTTTAAATATGAAATATGTAATATAGTTGTTTTAAATATCTCTAAATAGGCGCAGATAAGAGCAGGAGTCCACATTACAGAGAGGAACGAGATCTTTGGGATAGAAAACAAAGGTAAACACAAGTTATTTTACCTACAGCTACATATGGACATCTTTTTTTCTGAGAACTATTGCACAACTAATGCTAGTGATGTATTAAAACCTCTCACAGCCCTGGATTCTGGTGAGAAACAGGTCCACATTGTGGCCAGTATATCCAGTTCTTTGAGTCCAATGGAGGGGAACCTGGAAGTGCTCGATGCAGGTCAGCAGACATCAGATGACGTGGTTCTGTCAGTCAGGCAGCTGGTGGTACGACGGGGCCTTGCTGTGCTGCTCATGGTCATCATCCTCGCTGCTGGAGTCTTCATCAGTGAGCTGCTCATCAGACTGCTAGAATGAGACGAGTGACCATTATTAGACCTCATGTGTGCAGCACGAAACACAGCTCTGTGAGTCTGCATTCCAGAGTACAGATGCATCTTCATGTTTAGCAATAACGCATTCCATGTAGAAAAAAACAGACACCTACAATTGACAACAAAATTATATAGACAACAATATGTCTTTGGGTGTTACAAGATTAAGTGATTAGCATGATAGAGTGAAGGCAGCTTCCATCATACCATCTGAAGCAATTTGTAATGACACATTTCCATTCCATACTCACACTTTTACAAAACCTCTGACCAGTTATTGACCCTAATGATGGGAAAATATTACAGTGATACATGTTACACAAGTAAAAATGTTCCATAACTATATTAAAAAAGTGAAATTATTTCATCATTTTGAAAACTTGAAAAGCTGTTGAATTGTCATTACTTCATACTGAAGGGTTTGTCTTTAATGAAAAACCTATTTTTGGTACTTAGTACTAAAGTTAGTATTTCTTGTTCTAATCTTATTTATAGTTCAAACCCAGTCACTCTGGCAGTACTTACATTAGTCATGTAAACTTATAGGAAGCATGACTTTAATGAGGCAGCCAATGAAAAGCTGAACTGGAGAAATACTGTATAGGGATGTCTCTTCATATAGAAACATGCTGTGTAAGATAGGTTCCAGTCAAGACACTGAGGAAATATGTTTTCATTATGAAATATATAGTCTGAATGGATGCCACAATTAGAAAGAGCATGATTAAATGCTATATTTAGGCTACAGCGCATCTGTGGATGTGTGCTTTCATCATCAAAGACAGAAAAGCTGGTCTTTTTCTTTAGTTTATTTTTTCTTTCCTTTGATCTGTGTAGCCAAATTTGATGATAATGAAAGGTCTGTATGGTCACACTGCAACGTGCTGGCTGGATGAAGACATATCAAACAGACATATCCACAGTTATAAGCTCACAAATAAAGAATTCACCCTGCTAACAGCAAACATTAACCATGTGTGATTGTCAGAAATATATACAGGTATGGTGTTTCTCCACAGATCCTATGAAAGCAATTAGCTCAACATTTTGGAAAATATACTTCTTATTCGAGTTGTAAGAGAAGATAGATACCACTCATGAAGCTTAGCGAAAGTTCAATCAGGAAGACTTCCTTTATTCACTCACTCATTCTCATCTCTCTCCGGCTTCTCTTCTCTTTGGGCGCTCACTCAAAGTAGCTCAACCAGGTCTTGCCATGATCTCTCACTTAGCCAATCATATCCTTGCTGTCAAACTTTAAAATCTGTTTCCCTTTCTACTGCTGTCAGTTGTCATTTCACAGATTTATCCCATACCTTCACCTCCAGTCTTCATCATATCAGTGCCCAGTCCAGCTCCACATTCCAGCATCCAGGTCTTCAGCAACTCTCTTCACCACCACCGTCAGTGTCTAGACCCCAGGGGGGAATATCCTGAACTAATCACGGCATCACTACCCCCCCTTATATACCAAGACACCATAGGGTCTAATTGTCAAAGACTGTTCTCAAGATCTTTTTATAATGCACTTGAATGATTGTTCACTCTTAGTAAAGTCTCTCCTGATTGAAATGTCTGTCTGTGAAATATTGGTCTACAGCCTGAAGCCAGTCAGCTTTGCACAAACACTAGAAACAGGAAACAAAATGCACCTATCAGCACCTCTACAGCTTACTGATTAAGCTGATATATGTTGTCCAATGTCTCGCTTTGCCAGGCCTTCCACTACAGCGCTGCGGAGGAAGATCTGGCTAGTCCACACAGCATTCCGGAATGGGGGAAAAATGTGCTCTGGTTTATTAGCATTTCTTTAAACCAATCACAATCGTCTTGGGCGGCACTAAGTGCTGCAAGGAGCCACAGTGCCACTGCAAAATAGCCTCGGGAAGGAACTTGTTTTGGTGGAACATGTGTACATTTAAAAGTTGTTTTAGACGTGCAACAGAAAACACAGATTGGACAGATAGTCTAGCTAGCTGTCTCGATTTACCCTGCAGAGATCTGAGGAGCAGTTAACCATTGTCCTCATAAATCGACCGGAGTTTAAAATTCCAACACAAAGAAAGTGTAAGGTAATGGACATCCGGCCAAAAAGAAGGACATACGGTGGAACAGAGCAATCCTGGAAGTGGAAGGTGATATATATAGACTAAATGCTAACCAACAGCTGCCATGTTCTCACATCAAGCAGCCCTAAACAGAATTATCATTTTGGGAAATACGCTTATTTGCTTTTCTGGCATGGAGACTCTCAAGTCTGTATGGTAAATATGAGGCTACAAAAAGCAATTGGTTAGTCTATCAATATATGGACTAATCAAATTACACATAACTTGTTAAAGAATAATTATGCAGTCCATTTGTATTTATATTTAGGCCACATAGTCAGGCCCTTCTGAAGGCATGTTTTTGGTACAGATTAACCACTGCATATTTTGGTGGTCATAGGTGATAACTTCAAAAGTGCTCTCACATAAGAGGTTTCAACAAAAGTCTGCACTCTGGCCTATACGAAGCCATTGCACCCACAAGCCACTGCACTCTCCAAACGGAAATCAGCACCGACTTGCAACAGATTGAAGTTTTCAACAGTCCCATAAAAAACATGCATATTAATTTATCGTTACTCAACATGTAAATCAGGCTTGATTTATACATTGTTACATCGTCGTCTGAGCTTAGTCTTGCTCATCAGCTGTAACATTGTCACAGGCTCCTCACAGCGACTGTAATCTTGGCCCGCACACCTCCAGAGACTGCAATCAGTAACATGCTGTGGCATCATTAACAAGTGACATGCGTAAAGATTTGCTGTCAGTATCATTAGAGTAGAATTTGTGATAGTTGCTTAAGGAATCTCATATTAACTTCTTGGTTGTGGAACCATGCAGCACAATAACTTACCTGTAAGTCAGTTAAATTATGGCTGTAGTTAGCGATATTGCATATTATTTTAGTGAAACAGTCCAGAACTACTTTTACATTTTTGGGGAAATCTTTAATCACTTTTGGCAACTTTAAATCAAATATGCACAACTACAAATGCTTTGTCTTTGTATAGATAATATGTTTTATCATATAATCAGTTATTAAACAAGGCAGGTTTCCATCACATTTAATAGCTAATCCTTTCCTGAGTCTTTTGAGTTCCTATATGATGCAACAATAGAAACAGTATGAGTAGTACCTTTCCCAACTCATAGTGCTACACCTGCTTTCACAAATCAATATTCCATATCACAGAGTGCGTACACTTAACATGTTAAAAATAAAAGTGAAATTATAATATAATCACGTATCACAGAGTAGAACTGTGTTGGCTCCAAATTTAAATAAAAACTGGTCACTTCAGTAGTCCCCTCACCATGGTACTTTTATTTGCTGATACCTGTAAATAAGTGGCATTTATTTACAGGAATATGATGACATTTAAATCTGGTTTTGGTGCTTCTTTTGTTTGTGCAGGTTAATTACACAATGTGTGTCTGAGAGAGGGCATTTTCTTTGATTAGGCTATCTCATGTGAAAGTAGCTTTGCAGTTATTTACTAATGTATCTACATCCTAGCAGGACCAAGAGTAGGGTTTTTCTGCCCATCAGTTCAGCAGCTGTGGGATGCTGTTACGTGAAGAACAACAGGACCTTAATAATTGGTGGTTTCATTTTTGCATCCTTGGCAACATAGTTTCTATTCCTTCCCTTGAACTGCATATTTCAAAGAAGAACCATAGAATAAGAGTTCAATCTATATAGTTTGCAGTTCAGATTACAGACTATGACAAATGTCTTAGATGAAATAATATATTTTGACTTCTCTGTGGTTAGTTTCATTCTTATACACTTTAAATGTTCTTATTGATTGGAGGGCTAGCATATGGCAGTACATTATATTATGGGCCCAATAAAAAAATAACTCTAGATCTAAATTGTCAGTTTGGGAGAACTGTTCTTAGCCACTAGACGTCTACATTCAGAGGTCACAGATAGCTCAGAGGTTTGGGGTGGGGGCCAGTGGTGTAGGACTGGAGTCATTAGCCCAGTTCAATGTAAAGTTGGCCCTGCTGTGAGCGGAGGGCTCAGATACAGAGAAAGAGTCCAATATAAGATGTTGGGATACCGAGCCAAAAAAGGTTGGTGTAAGATCACAGGAATAACAAGGTCACTGTATTTATTTTTATAGTTTGTTTGCAAAAACACACAGAGATAGAACAGGATGGAAACATTACCTAATATTCTGAGCTTAGCAGCAAACATCAGAGCTAATCCCACTGGCAGACCAATGCAGTAGTAACACACCAGGTACTCTTCGGTTTTCTTAAACACAACAGCTCAATAAACAAGACAAGAACATTAGTTCTATTCTGTAATAACGTACCAGAAGTGCATCAAAGAATTGTAAAAATGTGTAGACTGTGAGGTTCTCTGAGACAATCTCCACAATTTTTCTGCAAACAGTAGAAAACAGTAGAAGAAAATTATCACAAACAGAGTTGCCTTTATAGGATGCAGGAATAAACGTGGGTTGGTTTAAAACTCACTCATCAGAGGTAAATATGTAGCCAAGCACGGACTTACAGCCAGCGATGACAATACCCTGGAACACAGCAAGCACTCCTGTAGCAAAGATATTAGGTAAGGGATAATACCTGACAAGTTATGTGTAATGCAAGATTTGCGTCCAGATTCACAAAATATCAAACACATTAAAGTTTTATGGTTCTCACATGTATTTATCTTTGTGTGTGTGTGTGTGTGTGTGTGTGTGTGTGTGTGTGTGTGTGTGTGTGTGCGCGTGCGCACAGCATCAGAATACCATAACCAGCAGTATATGTCATTAGAAATTGGTATGCCGGTGAGAAATGGTATTTCACAGTAGAACATAAGTGACATATTGTTTATGAGTAGGCCTACCAGAAACCGGAAGAACTGCAGCAGGCAGCATACGTTACCAAAAACCGACAGTGACATACCACTCAGAATCAACATATGCCACCAGAACAAGAGTTAAGTAGAGTAGTGTGTTTCCCTTAGGAGTTGGTAAAGACAGAGAGCAGAGTTCAAAGAGAGTGAATATTGGATTTACATTTGCAAGGTGGACACAAGCATGACTCCAAATGAATAATAGCAACAACTTACAGGTCTACATCCTTCAAAAAAGTTACGGAAGTTAATGTCTTCGCTCCCAGGACTTTTTCCAAATGTCCCTAAAGTCCGTTACTAAACTGGGGAGAAGGGTGTATAAGTATGATGCTGCTCCCTCAACTTGGAATCAGTTACAAAACCACTTTAATCTTCAGGAGCTAGTTTCATTGCACACATTCAAAGCCATTCTAAATTACTTGGATGCCAGCACATCTGGTTTTGAATGTTAAAGAATGTTTTTGATATCTTATACATCTGTAATCTGTCTTGTGTCTCCATTTTATGTTGTTATATGCTTAATGTTGGAAACCATGTTAATTGTGTTGCTGCAAGAAGTAGTAGCAATAAGTAGTCTTATTCCTGGTTAATCAAAGATTAAATAAAAAATACGTTTGCCGTATTAACTTAACACCTGATACGTCAATGTTGTGTTCACTAATTGTTTTTGCTACCCCGAAGTGTCTAAAAAAAACAATTATTTCATGTGAAGTGCAGTCACGGCAGGTTTTGTTTTTACCTTTGTTTTCTTTGAATTTGCTCAACGAGTCACTCTGGCATTGAGTAATGATGCTCATTAACTATGCCCTTGTAGCCAAACTGCACCAATCACATCACTGAGGCGAACTAAACAGATGACGACAGTTTAATCTACCAGTTAGCTCCGCTGGTAGCTAAGCGTATGGGGCTCTGGATACGTCACCCCGTATATTGTTGTGATTGGTCGTAGTGTTATCCAATTGCGTGCAGTGAGATTTTCAAATGCATGCTTGGTGTCATCCCTCGAGTTGGGCCATTTTCATAACTCAATGCCAGACCCTTAATCTTTCGGATTTGGGTCTGGATTTCCAGGCTAGGACCGCCACTGGGTGGTTTTTAGATTGGAGAGAAGGGGTAGTGTAGGTTTCTTGTGGCCTCCGGCACATGTGAGAGGGTTGAGGGGAACGAGGTTGCAGATAAAGCTGTTAGGGTGAGATTAGGAAGAGATAGGGTGGAGGTGGAGGAGCCTTTTGGTAAACTGGAGTGCCGAAGTTTCATTAATGAAAGACTGAACCAGCAGTGGCAGCGGGAGTGGAGTAAAGACACCAGAGGGAGGAAGCTGTTTGACATCCAACATCCAATAAAATCCAGGAATACAATGAGCCTGCCTAGTATGGATCAGATTAAGTTGGTTGGGACATTGTGGGCTGGCAAGTGGGCTGTTTCTGGTGGGGAAACACAGAGATGGCAAATGTCTATACTGTGGGTTTCTGGAGTCTGTCAAGCACGTCATTATACACTGTCCAAGATACGCTGAGGAAAGGAGACTAATATTCATGGCTCTAAACGAGTTGGGAATTGACATTTTTTCCTTAAAAACTTAGATGGATGATGGTCCTAATCAAAAAGAAAGAGCATTGGGACTAATTCATTTCGTGAAAACCATGGACCTATATTGTAAAATATAGGTCCAAGAGGAGCTTAAATGTAAGCTAGATTGTCCTCATCACCAGTGGGAGGCAGCAATGCACTATCAGTGCCTAGTCTTAGGTAGAGGGAAGCTCTGCTGATACAAACACATGCTTATGAAAGATTTGACTTGTTTAATTGTACAAAGAGAAGGTAAGAGCAGTGCTGATATAAACATGTGCTTTATCAATTTTTTGGGACATGCTATTGGAGAAGCCTTGCTGCTCAAACGCATGCTTTGTCAATTTTTTTTTGTTCAAGTAGATTCTGTTGTTTTGCTCCAGTTTTCTTTTGTTAGTTTCAAGTTTTGTATTTTTCTGATTTAAACATGCTGGCACCCTACAAATAAATCTGCACTGTTGGAATTCAAGAAGTCTGCCTGCCTATTTTTTGACGCTCTGTCTACGCTACACAACAGTCGGGCAGGCAAGATGCTTCGCTGCTGAGACACTCCCGGTGTGGCATGGTGCGTGGCGAAGGACAGAACAAAACCGCTGCGCAGCCGGAAGGCAGCACAGACGCGCCTGGTGGAAAATCCGGATAAGGTAGGAAAGTACACTCATCCAGGCAAGCACAGGTCTCATTCTCACGTTAAATGAATCACACAGGGAGAGGAGACCAATAACATTAATATTACAAGCTAGGTTAGCCTTTAGTAGCTGTGTTTCTTTGTTATACAAGCCCAGGCTAGCTAAGCATTGTAACACTGCTCATTAAGCTAAATATGTAAATTTTACATGAGATATTTAGTCAATCTTACACTTACAGTCAAAACACAAGAACATGATTAAAGGTCAGTAAGAAATAAGATATATGTTACAGTACAAAAGGTAAATCAAGACAAGAATGGAAAAAATCAAAAGCTATCTGTGGAAGACCATATGTTCCTTAATGCACACATGGTCACTTAGTGAGGGATTTAGAATGTGTCTTGTAGTCCTAGTTGAGCACTTCAGGCTGAGCAGGTTAAAAATTGACCTTTGTAACAAGACCTTTGTTCATCCTGCCAGTCTTAGACTCATCGGATATTGCTTCCAGCTTTTTGTGGATTTGCTCAGCAGTGCAGCACTGAGACATTTTTCTCTTTTCTCTTCTCAATTCAAATCCAACAGCCCATGTCAGGCTGTAGTTTTACAAAATGAACACCCAGGTCTGAGTGGACTATGAATTCAACACTTATCTCCCTAAGAGATCTAAATTCTGCCACTAGATGTCTACATTCAGAGGTCAAAGATAGCTCAGAGGTTTGGGGTCGGGGCCAGTGGTGTAGGTGTAGGACTGGAGTCATTAGCCCGGTTCAATGTAAAGTTGGCCCTGCTGTGAGCGGAGGGCTCCGGTACAGGGAAAGCAATGTGGAAAGCGACACCTATGGCCAAAATCAGAACTGAAACCAAGAAGATGAGTCCCCGGCGCAAGATCAGCTCAGAAACAGAGAGCAGCGCTTGAGTTTTGGTGCTTGAAGTCTTTTTTCTCTGCTCAGCATCACCCTCAGCTCCTTTTGTATTTGTGTTGTTGGCCTCAGCCTCATGACCGGCTTTCACCTCCTGATCCTGGGTGTTGACTGGACTGTAGCCATCTGCTTTAGGGGCTTTTTCTGTGTCCAGCTGGGCCTTCAGGGTGCACAGATGCTGCTGTTAATCAATATGTGAGCAGCTCAAGTATATTTACAAAAAACAAAGAAGGGAGAATACCTTGCTTAACTACACACCACATACTATACATATGCACTTACTGTATCTGGGCAGTCAGAGATGTCAGGCACTATCTCTTCATTAATCACTGTACTAATAGGGCGCTTTGGTATCAACACCACTTTCTTTCCAGCTCGCAGGACAGCCTGAAAACATATTAGAGTTTATGAGAGACGTAAACATTATTTTTATTTATGTAAAAAGAAAATACAAAAAGTGAAACAAAACAAAGATTTAACATGCTGCCAAGTTAATTTGGTATAGGGAAATGCTGCAAGGATGTCAGCATTTATTGATGAGACTGCCTCATGATGAAGCTCCATTACAACAAAAATATTTAATTTGCTAATCCCAATTCCTGGCCTCAATCCTATTTGGAAAGCTTTAAATACCATGCATGGTTTAGAGATAGATAAGAACATCCTACCTTGTGTGTGATTTTCTTCCAGTTGAGTTTGTAGATTAGAAAGAGGAAGAAACCCGTCTCTAAGAAAGCACATATTAAGAGACCCAGCCACAAGCCTAACCAGAGGAACACAAATATGCATGCATTAAAGAAAGATCTACAGTGTATTCACTTCATACATACTCATAAGAAAACTGTTTAAGGAAAGTTAAGAAAAATGTTATACTTGACATTTATGACAAAGAGAAATTAATATTTTGACCTGTGCTATAAGAAAAATCACCAAGGTCATCCTGAGGGGGACATGAGTGTGTGTATCAAATGTCATGGCAATCCATCAGTCCACACATATCAATGACTATCTGTATTGCCTTTCCCAAAACCTAGCCTTGTGTGGCTAAAAAAAAAGGTTGTGTGTGTGCGTGTGTGCGTGTGTGTGCGTGTGTGTGTGTGTGTGTGTGTGTGTGTGTGTGTGTGTGTGTGTGTGTGTGTGTGTGTGTGTGTGTGTGTGTGTGTAGGAAAGCGGAAGGTGTGGGACATCCGGCCTAAAAAGAGGGACATCCGCTACATTATGGGTAATGTAGGCACCCGGTTTTGACAAAATGTGTGGAATAAAAAAGATGATATTTCTGGTTCTGCTGCATTGATGTTGGGTCTTTTTTATAGTGAGTCCAATATAAAACTGTAATGCTGGGATCCCAAGACAAAAAAGGTTGGTGTAAGATCACAGGAATGACAGGATCACTGTATTTATCTTTAGTCCTAGCTTGTTTGCAAAAACATACACAGATAGAACAGGATGGATAAATTACCTAATATTCTGAGCTTAGCAGCAAACATCAGAGCTATTCCCACTGGCAGACCAATGCAGTAGTAACACACCAAGTTGGACAAGGCAGCAATTTTCTGCATCCCAGATCCTACAAGAATCCCTGAGCAGACACACTGAAAACACACCAATTTAAACACATAAAAAAGAGACTGAACAACACAAGCAGACAGCTCTGTACTGTTTACTGTTTACAGCTCAATGCAAAACAAGACAAAAAATAGTTTTGTTGTGTAATAACGTACCAGAAGTGCATCAAAGAATTGTAAAAATGTGTAGACTGTGAGGTTCTCTGAGACAATCTCCACAATTTTTCTGCAGATAGTGGAAGTAAAAAAAGATGATCACAAACAGAGTTGCCTTTACAGGGTGCAGGAATAAACTTGTGTTGGTCTAAAACTCACTCATCAGAGGTAAATATGTAGCCAAGCACGGATTTACAGCCAGCGATGACAATACCCTGGAACACAGCAAGCACTCCTGTAGCAAAGATATTAGGTAAGGGATAATACCTGACAAGTTATGTGTTCCATGACTGTAATGCATGATTATCGTCCAGATTCACAAAATATTAAACACAATAAAGTTGCATGGCTCTAACATGTATTTATCTTTGTGTGTGTGTGTGTGTGTGTGTGTGTGTGCGCGCACCTGCATGCACGCTAACACAAACTCCAAGCTCTTTAGATAAGCCTTGGTGTTGCTGTCCTTACCAAGAGTTTAATACACTGATTACACATATGTTAGAGTTGTCCGGTTATACTGTAAAGGAGTTAATAAACCTGCCAACCAGTCAGGATCAAGAATTCTCAGTGGGCACGGTTTAGATTACATCAATTATGTTTGTGTTTACAGGTATATGCGTATGTGTCTTCATACCTGACAGCACAAGGGCCACTTTGCAGGTTAGTATGGCCCTGGTAGTATTCCCAGCCCCCAGCGCATTCCCAACACGCACACAGGCAGCTGCATGGACACCTAGAGGGAACTACAAGGACCCAATGTTACTTTTTGGTGTCAGTTACAATGAGTTACACACCTTTGGGAAACATGTTTATTCACTTTCTTTTTCAGACCTTAATGAAAAGATTAAAGGGGTGATTGAATGCAAAACCGATTTTACCTTGTCATAGTTGAATAATGACAGTTTAGTGGGTAACTAGGACATACATAGAACCTCAAAATCCCATTGACACCTCTTTCCTCTGCAAATCTCACAATTTGAAACTGCCTCTGAAAACGAGCAAATGTCAACGAGCCTGAGGCTCCTCCTCATTTGGTTCTAGTCTCTATCTTTGTCACGCCCCAACATTTACATAGGCTACACCACTGACCTGAGGTCAGCTTAGTCTTCTGAATAGGTCGCGCAGATCTCAGAAATTATATACATTGTTCATCTGCTATTTTACCACTAAATTCACTTCTGAGACTTTTTTATGCGAGAAATCAACTATGTAGAGGTCAAATATGGGCCGTTTTATGAAAATTGATGTCTAATTGCAAATTTTGTCCGACTGTGTGTCGGAGTTCAGTGGCCGGTGCTGCCTGTGTTGCTGCCTCGCCGCCCGGCCTGCCTTCCTTCACAGACCCCGGCCTGCTGTGAGGTAGATGGAGCTCCGTCACGGCTGCCAGCCCACGGCACTCCATACCCACGCAAAGTCACCGTTTTTTGGGTTAATGGACTACCAAATGCCGCTGCCCTGACAGAGCTCCAGGGCCTGCAGCTCCCCTCTTCCTGCTAAATGGCCGCTGTGTGTGAGTGAGAGTGTGGTCAGCGAGCTTGTTACGCCAGCAATCTCTTACCGCAGGTTCCAGTTAATCTCATAATGTGTGTTATTATAATGTGTTGAGTTATTTAAACAAACGATCGGGGAAATAAACGCCTCTTGTCCGCGAGTCTCATTGATAGAGCCTGCGGCTGGATGGAGCTCTATCAATGAGAGCTAGCTGGCCTCCTCTTAGAATTCCTCTGAAATTCACAAAAATGCATTAAATTGAAATCGGACACCATTGTTAGCTTTATAAGACCTTGAGGTAGATGTTATATAAGTGGTGTGACGAAATTCAAACTGTAAATATAGCTACTCTAGTTATGCTGGCAGCTGGCAGCCAGCCAGCCCCGAGTATTCCAGTAGTCCAGTGCCCAGGGAAACGGTGACTTTCACTGGGTATGGAGGTTGCCGCTTTCTCGTCAGACTGTGTGGAGCTCCTAGCTAAAGTCCGACACGTCTTACCAAATTTGCAATTAGCCATCAATTTTCGTAAAACGGCCCATATTTTACATTACATTACATTTTTTTTTTTTTTTTATTTTTTTTTTTTATACCTTTATTTAACCAGGAGGTCCCATTGAGATTCAGAATCTCTTTTACAAGAGAGACCTGGCCAAGGTAGCAGCCAAATCACACAAGTGCATACATAACAAACACCAAATTACATTTTCACGATAAAAGAAATACAAAAAGTTAAAAATAAAAATATAAAAACACAATGAGACTCTTAAGAAAAACAAGAACATGTCTCCATCACAACACTCTTTACAGTAGTTTTAAACATTACAACAACAACATTACATGTCATTTAGCTGACGCTTTTATCCAAAGCGACTTACAATTGCTATATATGTCAGAGGTCACACGCCTCTGGAGCAACTAGGGGTTAAGTGCCTTGCTCAGGGGCACATTGGTTGATGTATTGCAGTGGGAATCTAACCCGGGTCTCCCACACCAAAGGCATGTGTCATATCCACTGCGCCATCACCACCCATATTTGAGCTTTATATAGTTGATTTCTCACTTAAAAAAGTCTCAGAAGTGAATTTAATAACGAAATAGCCCGACAAACAACGTATAACTTTGCAGTGTCTGAAATATGAGACCTGCTGTCTCATCTCCAATGTGTTTCTATGGGGTTCGCTCAAACCAATCAGCGCACAGCTCATCTAAATATTCATGAGCATACCATATTTGGAAGAAAAGCTCTTGTTCGAAATAGAACCATATTCACAGGGTAGTTAAGGGCCTAATAAAATAGCATTCGGGCAATTTTCAGCCCAACCAATGTTACATACCCTATTAGGAGACTTTAAGGAACAGTGTAAAATACCCTATATAATCATTCTATCACCCCTTTAATATCACTGTAACCCTGTGTGTGTGTGTGTGTGTGTGTGTGTGTGTGTGTGTGTGTGTGTGTGTGTGTGTGTGTGTGTGTGTGTGGGCTTGTTTAACTATATTCATGGGGTCCAAAAACCGGGAGTCCAGTATACTTGAGGGGACCTGACAGCTTTGTGGGGCCAAAATGCTGGACCCCACAAGTTCAAAGGGGTGTTTGAGGGTTAAGACTTGGTTGTAGGATTAGGGATAGAATTAGGTTATGGTTAGGGTGAGGGTAAGGGTTAAGGTTAGGCATTCTTTCCAAAGTCCAAAACCAGAACCTCTAACATTCACTAATTATTTAGGCCTATCTAATTTGTTATCCATACACAAACAGAAATGTTTCCAGGACTTTTGTTTGTCTTTGACACAGACACATAGACACATAGACATAGATGGTTACAAGAAAAGTCACTGAGCCTGGTCGTTAGAGTACATAGCTCCCCATAAATTCACAAGTTGTAATGTTTTAATGTCCAACTGAAACAAGATACAACATGTTGATTTGTGAGCTCTAGAGGTGTTGGTACTCCTAGTTTTGAACTTTGGACGCAGCCAAGCTAGCTGTTTCACATGCTTTTAGTCCTAATGCTAATCTTAGCTCATCAACTCCTGGATATAGGTCCTTACTTAACATACAGACATGAGAGACAATCTTCTCATATAAGGTGAAGAAGCTCATTTCCAAAATGCTGAATTATTGTTAAATAAAGTTATGGACATAAATGTTCCAGTGAACACATTGGATTACATACCATATATGACAATGTCCCTAGTTCCAATAACACATGCTGGGCAGCAAGATCATCCTCTCCAAGTACACCTGAAATGATTAAGGTCACATTCAGACCTTTTTGCCCTACATCTTTTAACACTTTTTCAAGCTCCAGTCAAAGAGGCTTTAAAGAAAATACAAACAAAAGTAACACTGACCAGCAAGGAAACCTCCAATCTCCCAGATCCACCATTCAAAGCAGACCATGAATGTGCTGGGAATAGCCAGCTTCATATAGGAGCCCCACTCCTGCAGACACTCTGTGGACCAGCCTGTAGAAAGATTCACACAGAGGGGTTATACTCAATATAGCCTGAATACAGATTTAATCCACAATTTGCCTTTTGGTCCAGTACTGTAGCAGAAATGCTGATTTGGTCATTTAGTGTTTTATATTCACATTTGCGTGCATAACTCACCTTCCCATGTCTGCTGATGGAGCTTCTTCCATCGGATGTAGCCAAACAACAGCAGGCAGGTGGCTATCTGAGAGAGGCTGTGAGCAATTGCTGATCCACTGCAAACACACATGATACATAATTTACATGTAAAATATTTTCATATTGGAATTATGCCTTGTTACGGTCAACATTGATTGTGATTCCATCCCGCTCTCTCTAGACAAAGACAGGGAAGGACTACACACTGAGGGGTCAAAGGAGGACAGCAACGAGAAAGTTACGCTGTGCGGGACACTCAAATGGTCTGAGAATAAACCTTGACCATTTAGCGTCCATGCTTGATATGGGAGGGGAGGGACAGACCTGACCTGACCACAGGGACCTGATTGGTTAAGTGGACTGCCTGTTGTATCAAATGTTTGTCCAGCTGGACCAGGATCAACAGAGCTCTTTCTTCTTTCCCTAGACTGCCTTCCTCTCTAAATAAAGTAAAAAATAAAATAAACATCAGTGTACTGCTGGCTCTGTTTTAACAAAAAAACAAATCATTCTTCTTAGATTAAAATACAAGCTCTCTGACATCCTGTCCTCTTATTTCCAAACTCCTGGCTATGCCCTCAGCCCTCTCAGTGAAGTGATCAGGGGAGAAAGAGAGATCTGCTCTAAATGCTATACAGTAGAGGCTTTGAGGTATAGTAAGTGATGTTAATCCAACACACTTTTTGTCAATTTCAGCAAATATCTCCTCACGGTCACCTAGCTCTCTAGTTTCTGTGTGCACTGAAAACAAATCTGGTACTAATACACAGCCCTGGCAGTATAAATGGAAAACAAACAGAAAGGAGCGCATGAGCCACAAAACACTATTCCAGCCAATCAGCAACAGTTGATGATAGGGTTGGAGGGGGGAGGCAGCATGTGAATGAGCCAGTAGGCCAGTAGTTATCTGTTTGTGAATCTGGGGGGTGAAGCTTCTGAAGGGGGGGGTTGTATTTGTTTGGCAGTTGAGTTCAAATATCAACAATCTTTGCACAGCATCACTTACTGCACCTTTAACTAGTACATTTTATTGGCCGTCACTTGAGACTTGATACTGTTTTTTTAGCAGCACAAAATCCATCAAACATGATGGACAAAACATGATCTTACAAAGGTAAGGAGAAGCAGCATGCACACTTACACCACACCCAACTCAAGGCTGAAGATTAAGACGTAGTTGGCCCCCAGGTTAAAAATGTTTGCTGCTGCTGCTGTGTACAACTGAGGTAGAATGATCCCCTGTCACACAAGAAAAGACATGCAATCCTTAATCAGCTATCCAATCTGTAGAGCTAATTTTCAAACTGCATGAATATTATGTATGCAGGTTCGAGATAAACAACAAATTTGGGAAAAAGAAAGCACTCCAGTAAAAAGACTATAGTAAGCCTAAACCATGCTAGCAGCTTGATTAAGCAGAGCGTTGCTTTGTGCTAAATGCTAATTTCAGCATGCTAACATGCTGAAAGTAGCAATGCACATGTTTAGCAATAATGTTTACCATGTTTACCAGTTAGCATATTGACATACTAACATTTGCTAATTAGCACTGAGCAAAGTAAAGTTGAGGATGATTAGATTTGCAGATTGACAGATTAGAATGTTGACCTGATGGTGGCGCTAGAGGAAAACTTTCCATCACTGGATCAACTTAGTTCTAACAAATCATCCTGAGGGGGACGCACCTGTTTTCTCTTATAAACTTACCTGGTTTTGTAGGTAGGCAACTTGCAGCATGTGCAGGAACATGGCCTGTAGCAGGAAGTGACAAAGGGGATTTTTGTTTTTTAAATCAAACTGGTGACCTCTCAGGATTCTCAAACACAACTTGGTAGCTGCTTTTCGCTGTCAATACCTCTGCAGGCCTATTTGTTCTATGCTACTCATTCATTTCTAAATGTTGATATGTTGTGTGTGAACAGGGTGAGCATGCATGGTAATAATCTGATGAAAACATATTAATGGAGGAATATTCCAATTACTTTAATCAATCTAACTGGATTATCTGTCAAATTAAGGAGGTAATGTGAGTAAGCACAACAGGATGGACAGTTGACATGTCTTGCTTTTAAATCACTGTGTCATGTTTACACTTTAGTTTGACTATAAGCATTGAAGATATCCGGACTGTAGGCATTTATTGTTTTCTAGATGTGTCAATTTGCATAGAAAAACCTATTATTGTTTTTATGGCCATTACTGTAAAGATGCAGCTACTCTTGCTTTTTCTTAATTACTTAGATTTTATGCACTGGAGAGGTGGGGGGAGAATTGGATGGAACAGGATTGTTTTCTACACAGACAATGACCTGGCTTCTAGCACTGTTGGAAAGAATTGTAAAGTAAATATTTCACCACAGAAAAAGACATTTTACCATGTGTCTGCTATTATTTTTAGTTCTTAAGATATTTCCTATTCGCTACCTCACATCCTTCAAGCGTCAAGCCATTTCAATTTCCTGTTTTTTAATACAGAGCCTATAGGATATCCTAATGTGCTAATTATGTAGCTCAAGTAACTGCAGAATATTGTATATTCAAAAACATTTAGTGATTGACAGTGAGTGTTTCAGTTCATGGCACTCACTGGAACAGCTGGTAGAAATGCTATCACGTACAGCTGGGCAATTCTGAAAGACAGGCAAATAGGGTAATATTAATGTAGTAGAGCAAACATACAATAATTCACTTTCTACTCAGACATGCCCCTCTTTTTGAAAGTCTATATGCAGTGCTTTAAATTCTCAAAATAGTAAAAAAAAATAATAATAATAAATGTAAAAAAAAACAGGAATCTAATCACTCCAGGTGTCTAAAGCTGCATATATTCACACATATACATAACATACATAAATGTACATACAACTCTGAACTTAAGCGCACTCTATACACACTTATCTGGAATAAAACAATACAATAGTTAATATAGACTTCAGTAACACCACTGATAAGAATAACAACCATGGCACTAAAGATAAAGATATGGGGTTTTTTTTTCAACCTAACAGTTAACAGGGCATCAGCATATTGTACACTCTGACACATACACACACACACACACACACACACACACACACACACACACACACACACACATATATATACAGTATAAGGTATTGATAAGTTTAAGAAACTGTGAATTTACCTTGCCACCTCATTCTCTTGGTACAAGATGAGCAGCAAGTTCTGAGTGTTGATGAGAAGACCCCAACAGGGCAGACATAAGAACAGCAGGATCAATGAGCTCCTTTGGAGAATTACTCCCACACGTTTCATGTTCTTACTGCCGAATGTCTGCAAGACACAAAAGAGAACGGAATCCGATTACATAGGTTCAAAATGTAGACCTTTCTGTATAAAACACACAATGGAAATTGTGAAATTATAATAGATAATGTGGTTTGCTCACCTGAGAAATTAGTGTGTCACAAGCCAAGACAAAGCCATAGCCTGTTGCAGTTGTGGTTATTGCAACGGTCTGAGGGGTGGAGCATCAAAAACAAGACAATCAGAGAACAAAAACTGTAGACTTTAGTTATAAAATGTTGCTGTTTAAATGTCTTTTACACATTGTCCTTTTTTGTTTATGTACATAACTCTGAGTAATATGTACATTCATTTGATTCAGCAACTAATGTGAAGGTGGTTTCTTAGTCTTTGAAACTATTTGATAGAAAAGGATGAAAAGCCATTTGCTGCAAGGGTGGAAAGCCCATGGCTGAAAAACAGGTAGACTTTATGGAGCAGAGCAACTCCATTAAAAATGTGTGTGGAAAAATTACTTCAGAAGGAGAGAGCAGCAAAGCCTACCGTGTATCAAGCAGAGTAGGGTTATTGGAATAATTAATCTACAGAGACATCCTGGCAGGAGGAAGTTGTAGGTTTGAGAAACCTAATAAGATTGACTAAGTGCAGTCTGTGATGTGCTGATATCTCCCTAAAATCTAAACCAAAAAGTAGGAAGGGATCCTGCCTGCCCCATATGATTTTATCCCAACATTTCAACTGGCTAATTCACTTCAGTGTCACTGTATCCTGCCTCAGCTCAGTCCATTATAATCTCACAGACATTTAGGAAGAAGCTATTTCTGTAGTCTCTTCAAAATCAAGGCCGCATATCGCACATACAATTGTCTAATACAAATGCGTTCAACTACAGTTAACATTCAATATACCTCTCACAAGACCCCCCCAATCTCCCCCGACACACATGCACACACAGAAGAGAACCTTCTGCACATCCTCCCCCTCATATCGCACATATATTCTACCCAGATATTGCACATTTTCCATTAGATCATGCTGTGATCAATAACTTATGTATTGCACAAATGTCATATATACAACACATTCACTATCAAATCAAAAATATTGCACCAATTGCACATCCTCTGCTAACCATAATACATTAGACTGATCATGGATCTCAACTCGCACAATGCTCAAAGATTGTTTAAAGAAGAGTATTGTCTGTGTTTCCCCCCTAAGATTATATCTAATCATCAGTCTTTTTAGGATTTCATGGCTGAATCCAGAGAGTTTGGCATTTTTCAATCAGACCAATTTGTCCATTAAATATCATTTTGCCTATAATGGGAAAGGGTTGATACACCCAGTCCCCCTGAGAATCAACACCCCAGTCCGCAGCTTGGTGCAAGTACCAGCCAATTTTAGCTCATTGCTTTTATTTGCAGGTCTGTAGTTCAGTGCCAACTATTTTCACAATTAACTAACTAACACACAATGCTCTCACAAATATATCCTATTTTCCCAATGCCAAATGGCAGGCAGTCAAAGTAGACTGGTGGTAAAAAGAGTTCAACATATAGCAAGCCAAAGAGAGACAGATATTTTGGCAGACCAAGATGGGGCTGGTGTTGTCCATGTGCATCAATCGTGTGTGATTAAATTAGTTGTCTTTTTGCACTACATGTTTCTGCTGCTGGTCTCAGGTCTTGCAAAAGAGAGAAAAATTACACACCTAAATTAAAAAAAAAAATTTTAAAATTTAAAAATAATGGAGAAAAATACGTCCAATGGATCTCCATGTTGCTTTTTTGGATGATGTGTGCGTTAGCAGCTGTTTGAGAACATAGTAGCCAAGGGCTTGGAAAGCCTATGCTATAGGGCATGATGCCATGTGATATCACCTCCTTAACACATGCTGGTCATGCAAACCAACAGGTGGCTGCCATGATTTTGTAAAGGTCTGATAAGATGAATACAAACAAATAGAATTTGCATAAATGGAAGCAACAATGATCTCGAGGATGACAATATCCCAAGACCTGAGGCTCAAGGTGTCCCTCAAGGTTCAAGGTTGAATTATGATGTGAATGGTTTAACGAGTATGAATCTTTTGTAAATCAGCTGCTATCGACCTCAAGAGTAACCAGATCTCAACCCAACTAAAACCTGTGGGAGATTTCGGACTGATGTGCTGCGCTGGTTTAATACCTCTGAATTGCCACCCCCCACATTTGTTCAGTGATTCAAACACGGTAGTTCTGGTGTTGTGTTCATTGACGGCTGTTTTTGCTAGTTGGAAAAACAGTCGACAAATCTGAGTTTAGTAATCAGGATAAGAATCAAATCTTCCTGCATAGCTAGCTGGCTACCTAGCTATTCACTTAAAAAAATGGCGTCAAAATGGTGACAAGCGTAGGATGAGAGCAATGCAGCTGTACACGTTCTTCTAAATCAACTTGCGGTAAACTAAGTTTATGTTTTTTCTTTTACTTTGTCACCCATCTGTATATTGAAACTAGGGAGATAATGTTACACTATTATTCTGGTTGTCTGGGGATATTTTAATTCCCTTACATGTTCCATTACATATTCCATTCAAACCCCAGGTAAA
Organism: Sander lucioperca; assembly: GCF_008315115.2. Classification (NCBI taxonomy): domain Eukaryota; kingdom Metazoa; phylum Chordata; class Actinopteri; order Perciformes; family Percidae; genus Sander; species Sander lucioperca. The sequence continues at coordinate 14,039,221 of NC_050185.1, read as the reverse complement.
AAAGTAGTATACTTTAGTGTATTAGAAATATGAGTAAAGTACATGAAGTATAAAACAAGTATGCTTCTACTTGTTGTGCTTTATTTAAAGAGTATTTAATATGTACTTTTTAAAAGTATACTTCAAAATAGATGTAATAAGTTCAACTTCAGAGTCCAAAAAGTAAGTATACTAATTTAGCAGTAATCAAATTATTTTTTAAATGTACTTTTTGAAAGTGTACTTTGTTGTTAATGTATTTTAAATTGTATAGAAGTTTATTTTTGTATAGAAGTGTATTAAATTTGACATACTTAGAATGGCAATTCTGACCATCTCTTTACCTAGGCTACATAAGTTGCTATGAAGCCGCAAGATCTGAAAGTAGGCTATTTTTCCCATTAGAGTTTTACGTAACAACAGCGATATTAGGCTAGGTAGTAAGTTATTTTTTATTTAACACAAACGCACAGGTTTGTGGATAAATAAATGATATTACTAAAAGTATGGTTATGTTAGGGCCGTTGTTTCCATAAATTTCAATTTAATGTCTGAGAAATCACATTTTTTTGTTGTTTCCGTATGTCTAAAAACACCAACTACTAGCTACTAACCACAGTCAATGCTACTAACTGTAGGCCTACTCATGAGCCACTGTGACAACGCTCCACTGTTTAATGCAATGCACGATGGGAACGTGAAAGCCGTTACTTTGTCGCAATCCGCTTTTGGCTGAGAAGCTGTCACTTTGCCGCCGCCCGCCGGACAGACCAGTTGCTGCTAAGTAACGTTAAGTAACGATCTCGCCCTCCCGTTGTCCATTGTTTAGCTATCGCTAGCTGTTGAGGAGTCAGACAACTTCATGTTTCCGTATTTGTGTGTGGATTCAAGGGGATGTTGGTGAGTAGTGGGAAGCTATTTTTTAACTAGGTCGGCACCCTTTTTTCACCTGCTAACGTTAGCTAGCTACAGTTTAAAAGTTTTTTTTCAGTTGGGGTGGGGGGGCTGTTTGTGAGGATTCGAAGTTAATCAGTTTGACGTCAATAGACATTAATTTAGCCATCCGTTAGCTAGCTAGCTAAATTATTTTTCTCACTGGAGGGGCTTTTTGTGAGTAACGTTAGTCAAAAACGTTGTTTTAACAAGTTCGGCGGACATCAACGTTAGCCACCTGTTTGCTGGCTTAGCTAATGTCAGCTAAATTGCCTAAACCGTCGTTTTAACCAGTTCATAACCAGTTCAACTGTTTCAGTATTATTCTACTTGGGCGGCCCGCCCAAGTAGAATAATAGCTAACACCCGAGTCCGCAGCTCTACGCAGTGAGCTATCAATCACTGATTTATACAGCTATGCCTCCTCTCAAAGGCTCGTTTTTGTTATGTTTTGTTTCAGGTTTGTTACGAGTTCGCCAGAGTGGTGGGGAAAAGTCTGCAAGAGAATTTCTTTGAACTTGACCGTTTCTCTCCAAGGCTGATGGACCTCCTTTAGGAAAAAAGAAAGGCCTGCCCAGCGAGCTTTTGGCTGAACTTTACGTCAGACAAAGGTGGGTTTGACTAGCTACATTAGTCTACTACCTCTCTTTCCTCTCTCTGTTCATCGCTTTTCTTTTTATGTCTTTTCTTTCTTCTCTGCTCTATCCTTTTCTTCCCATCAAATCTCCCCTCCCTTCTTTTCTGTCCTCTCGTACATAAACATTGTGGGGAATTTCTGGAATTTATTTGATAAATACATGTGATTATCCTTAGCAAGATGTGTTTTACTCTTGTGTCCATTATCTTCCAGACCACTGAGCCAACACACATCAGGTGCCTATGTCTTCGGGGACTGCCTGTCATCTTGGCGGATGATTCTTCTGCCTTCTTCAAGACATGCTCTGTAAGTTAATCATTTTTTTTGTAAATGTTGCAGGTGCATGCTCATTTGTCTCATTTTAAGCCATTAATGAACAGTGCTACTAATTTTCAGAATGATTTGATCAGCAATCAGTGTCTCCTTAAGGGCCTCCGTTAAGTCTCTATTGCCAAACAAAGATAGCTTACCCACTTTCAGTCCCAGTTCTATTGAAAAGATTTAGAAAATTGCTCACCATAACTAAAGTTGTATGAATCCTTTTACATTGCCCACTTTGTTTTTTTACTTTACTGTCACCAGTTGGAAGTTGTGAAAATGTTCTCGGGTCTTTAACTGAAATGGGAGTTCTGAGTGCACATGTTAGATTCTGGTTGCTCAATTAATCAACTAACTTAATGTTAGTTTCAACCAGTGACAGTAAAGTTTACAAAAAGCAATTAAGGTGAAATGTACTGAGTCATATGATTCACAAAATTGTTGCATAGCAACAAAGTTTCTGGGAGCAGTTTTCTACATCTTTTCAGCACGACTGTGACTGAAAGTGGGTAAACTCCATATTTGGGACAAAGTGTTGCAATATACTGTACAGATCCAAATATGGCATTTGATTATCTAAACTGGTATCATCCTTTAGTATACTATCAGTGCAGTTTATATTGTACAACGCTTTTCATTATAAACAGTCACAGGCTCTTTTTGGTGTACAAAACACCATTGTCTAACTGGCATGTTTATGTTTTCTCCTTGTCACTACGTTTCTTTCACATTAGGATGTAACTGACAAGAACTCGTACAGTTAAACTCCAGTGGGAATTCTCTGCCTGGGTTGAGAAAATACCCAGCTCAACCCATTCAGTGTAGGGATCATCTTGGAAGGGTCTGTGGTAATGGATGAACTGGCCAACCTGCCTCAGGCCTTTTGTGTCCTTTTCGTTTGACACACACAGCCGTTTCGGGTTGATCTACGCCCTGCACCTGGACTACCCCATGTGCATGAAAAACACTTTCAACTTTACTCAGCAGGTAATGCTCAAACTGGGTAGAAGTGAGCTGGAAGCGTAAAACGGGGTTCAAAATGGCTTTACTACTGCTCCAGATTTGTTTGCCCCAGTTTGTAATGTTGGACTTTTGTGTTGTATATGGCTTGGGGTATATATACATGTGTCCTATGGTATTTGTACTGATTTTTGCGCAATATTCCATGACAGACAGGCTCTGATTACATTTAATTCAAATGAGTTGGATATTTTGTGTGTTACTTTTGTGTGAGTAATAAAGATCCTTTTCTGAAATGCAATTTGTAATCTGTTGTTGTAATGCACTTGAAATTAATTGTAATATAATATACTTGTAGTATAATAGCAACATTTATGCTTAAGTATAACAAAATGGGGGTAAAAGTACAGATGAAGTATACTTCAAACACAATTAATTTCTTGCTAACACTATAATAACATTGCACTGAAAGTATGTGTCTATGATGTTTAGGTTGTTATTGAACTTCACTTCAAATACATTATTGTCATAATGGGACACTTTAAAAGCACTAAATATAGTTAGGAAGTGCATTTGTAGATCACTTGAAATATTACAGAGGCATACTAAATTAACATAGTTTATAGTAACAAGTATGATAACAATATATACAAAATGTACTTAAACACAACTATAAGTTGAGCTGCAATGCCTTTTTAAGTGTATTTCCATTAGAATGGCGATATAATGCAATTGTACTATGTGTGCTTAATTCCTTATGAATCTAGATTTTCATTAGTGTATTTTAGTGCACTTGAAGTTTGAAAAAAGTTGTTCCATTTTAGCATACTATTTACACTTGAAGTGTAGTCAAATATATGTTAAGTTGAAGTTAATACATAATTGAATACACTTAACTATACTTGGATTTGACGAAAAAAGTACAAAATGTAGAAAATATACTTAGTACACTTTATTAAAGTATATTTTTAATAGATTTCTTTTTCACCTGGGACTATGTGTGTTTATTTAGCATTTTTTACATTGCTCCACTGTGTGATATGTCTAAAGGTACAGAAAATGAGCATCATCTCTCACACACATACACACACACACACACACACACAAATACTTATATTCTAATTGTGAGAGGAAATTACTGTCAGTAGGAGCAGCAGCAGCAGAAGTAGTACAGTAAATAGTTGGAGTATAGTTGTAGCAGTTGTAATATGCGGCAGGTAAAATCAATTAGTCTACAAAGGATTAAAAATGGTACCGCTGAGGCCAGTGCGTATCCAGCCAGTTCTGCATTGCCAATGTGACCACAGAATATGGTGCTAACAAAAGGCAGGAGAAAGTACAGAACCCGGGACAGCAGCTGTAGAAACAAAGAGAAAGATCTTACAGCCTATAATGCAGCAAACTATTGCTATTACTGTAACTGGGTTCAGACAGCTTATCAAAGTTAGAGAGCAGCAATGTGAAATTACCAAGCACAGACAGGTTTGCTCTAAGATACACTATAGGCACCATATTATTTTATTTGCATACGGTGTATATATTTCATAACTGGACATTGATTGCACTGTTCAATTGTGCTCTGTAACACTGCATGCACAACTGTATTTCTGCTACCAATAAATATAGGAAACAAAACGTATAACAGTCGTGGCATTTCATGAATAACATACTAACAGCCCCCCCCCCCCCTCCCAACACTTCAACTTTCCCCTACTCACCAGTGGGCCTGTGAGCCTTAAGACTTGGTAGAGTTCTTCTCTGTAGGCCAGTGGTAGCCAACGTCTCACACACGCACACCTAAACAGTTTGGAGCTGACAGCCGCCTCGTCTCCCTCAGTCCCTGCCGTCCTGGCAACAGAAACCCCAGCAACGGGCCCTGCACCCGATGAAGGGTGTGCAGGTTCCAGGGAACCCAGCTTCTCCATTCAAACACAGAAAAAGAAGAAAGAAGGGAAAGAGATTGGAGAAAGGCAAAACAAGGCAGACAAGGAGGGAGGGTAGTAGGGAGGGAGAGAAGGGGTGTAAGAGGGGCAGTCGGTCTATCTGGGTTTAGAAATACAACACATGCAATGCTTACACTAAAAGTTAGTAATTGAATAATCTGGTCTGAAGGGAGTTAAGTGAATGAATAAAGGAAAGAACACAGAGTGAGTGTAAAAGAACAAAAGTCATTGTGGATACAAGGGTCAAAGCAGGGCTGATGAATGCTTCTTGGTAGGGAGGGAGGGAGCATAGTGGGTCTGAGTATTTGTAGTGTATATGGGATGAGTAAGTGCTTTGTTTCATTAACATGTATTGATATGTGTGTGTGTGTGTGTGTGTGTGCGTGCGTGCGTGCGTGCGAGTGAGTGTGTGTGTGTGTGTGTGTGTGTGTGTGTGTGTGTGTGTGTGTGTGTGTGTGTGTGTGCGCGTGTGTGTGTGTGTGTGTGTGTGTGTGTGTGTGTGTGTGCAGTTTTACAGAGCTCAGTCGTAATCTGATGAAGAATGCCCTTTTGCACGGTGCTCACAAAGAGCTCTGATGGCATAAACTCTGCAGGCTTTAATTAATTACTTACAGTGAAGCCATGCTGTTTATTTTTGTGTGTGTGCGCACGTGTATTACCAACATATCTTATCTGTCTTTGACTGTACTTTGACCACTGACTTTGTCCCTGTGGTCAGCCTCCTTATGTAGGCTACTTGTCACATAAACATGTGCACACAAACCTGCACTCGTCAATTTTCTTCTGAGTGAGCAATCCAACTCAACCAGTACATTCAACTTATATGTTAATACTGAATGTGACTGAGTAACATTTTGGATTTAATCACTGATATTTATATTTAGCTTCTTAGAAAAGACACAGTTTCAGGTAGTTTTAGATATTCATCATTTGTAATAACAGCATGGACAAAAGAGATCACAAGCACAGCTATCAGCTAACATGTTATAGCTGAAGAGGATATAGGTTTGAATGGTGAGAAACAAGAGATCCTTGCCTGTGTCCATCTGGTATATACGTTACTAGGTAGTCAATTGTGCAACTTCACAGAGCACATTCTTCTCCCACAACCATGTTGCAATTGTTGCTAACCTTTAATCCTTGATCTGACTATACACATGAGGAGTTTTTTAAAGAAGCTGCCATAGTTGAATATCATGTGCTGATTATGAAATGTCCAAAGCTTATAATGATAAACAACATGACGTTTTAGTCTACACTCCCAGGACTTTTTTCTTTCCTAACTGTCCCTCCGTACTGAACTGGGAAAAAGAGTGTCTAAGTATGCTGCTCCCTCAGCTTGAAATTACAGTTACAAAGCCACCTGAATCTTCGAGAGCTGGTTTCATTTCAGACATTTAAAGCCATTATAAATTACTTGGATGCCGGCACATCTGGCTGTATAAGTTTCAAATGTTGAAGTATGTTTTTCATATCTCATACATCTGTAATCTGTTCTTGTGTCTCCATTTTAAGTTGTCAAATTTGAAACTGTGTTAATTGTGCTGCTGCTTGTCTTGGCCACCGTACAGGTCACTCTCAAAAAAAGATTTTTAATCTCAATGAGTCTTATTCCTGGTTAAAAAAGCTTAAATAAAAAATAAGTATGTCATATAAATTTAAATTAACAGGTGATATGTCAATTGTTTTTGCTGCCCCCAAGTGACCCAAAAAAACAACCATTTCAAGCAGAGTGCAGTCACTGCCACTTTGTTTTAACCTCTGTTTTCTAATACATTTTACCGTTTCTAGTTATATTTCACCAAAATTATACATTTCCATGACAAAGTAATTTAATAATATGGTAAAATGTAAAATCAGATTCTTGTCTTAACTCAATTTTGACCTCATATGTAGCCTACTGCATTTAATAAATCTGAATGAAAGAGTCAATTTCTTTGTTGTAGTTAGAAGAAACTACTGTTACCACTACTTCAAGCACAGTACCAGTGGGTAGTTATATATTCAGATCCTTTACACTTCTTTAAATAAATAATAAAGTGCTGTGCTTTAGTTAAAGTACATTAATAGCAGCAGAATGTACTCAAAGTATTACTGAAGTATAGTCCCTGTCAGTGATGGGCTATATTGATATCTTATTAACTATTACTAATGCATAATGCTATTGCAACATAAAAGCATCATTTTATTTTCGTGCATAGTTACTCATGATAAGGCTAATTTCAACTACTTAATGTGCTGTTAGTGTTAGAGTTACATTAACTCAAGTATTGTACTTAAGTGCAATTTTTACTTCACTTTATATGATACTTTATACTTTCAACTACATTACATTTGTACATTTATTTGAGACTCATAGTTACTTCTACACTATACCCAGTAGTATACAAAGTATCTCAAATTGGATCCACATTGACCTTTTTGCAAAAGCTTCTATGCAAAGGAACTACAGGTATATGTAGTGGAGTAAAAAGTACTATATCACCCTAAAATAGAGTAAAAGTATAAAGTAACATTACATTGAAATATTTTGAGGAGTACCAAAGTACTTATTGAGTAAATGTATTAAGTTACTTTCTACCACTGGTAACATATATCACATTGTGTCCAGTATAGAAGTTGTCAGAGGAGAGACATGCTCACTGCTGTTTAAAGTGCAAATGTAAAAGCACTTATCCGCTGGGTAGCAGTTTTGCTATCCGTTTATGACAAAGATGCTGTTGATGACTTATTTTTTTATGAATACATTCCATCTCTGCTTACTGTCAATCATCTGGCATGAACAGGACAAAGAGGAAGTGCGCAGAAGTAAATAATCACCCAAACTTTGTTGTCACACTCACAATCAGCTTGAACACGGTTCTCTTCTCACATTAGGATATAAAAAAATATGGATAATGTAACTTTGATGTTAAAATACAATACAATAATTATAGAATAAAATAAGGTTCATTCATCTTGAAGATTCTTCTTGGACTGTTCTGCCTTTCCCTTGGTTTTCCCTCGAGTTTTATTTAATTGTTAGCGTCCTCCGCCCCTAGACACAGTAGGGACGTAACATACATAGAAAATTGGCAGACAGTGACTTGCTTCATCAACAAATGTATAGGCCTATACTGTCAAATAAATTATCAATGTCTTGTGGGCTTTAACAACCTTTAATTATTAAAAACTAAAATGTAAAGAACCCATAAGATGTGCATTTGAATGCTTACATCCACACCCAAGAAGTTTTAGTGCCATTATAATGACTATAGCCAATAAAAGACTTCCCTTGTGTTTGCACATTATAAGTATGAAACAATAAAAAAAGATCAGGGGTGGGAGGATTGAAAGGGTGTTGGCATGAACAGGAAAGTAGAATGATGAGAAAGTCATTGAGAAACAGTGAAGAAAGTTATAAGAGTGTCCTCATGTGGATGTGAAGCATATAAGAGGTGGAGATTAGAACAAGCCTCCACATTCTCATGTTTACAGGGAGAATAAAGAAAACCCAGACAAGAAATAAGAAGAAATAATCATTGACAGGTAAGGGGTAACTGTATGCGCTATCATACATTTTATTCACATATTTTATGTTTATTTTAAGGATAAACCCAGAGAGTATTGATACTACTATTCTAAAAAAAAATTATAACTCTTATTTCTTTTAAACAAACCACAATCATATATTTTTGCTTTTAACTTTAATAAGTGTGAACAAGTACAAACTGTCCCTTTTAAGAAAAATGGACTGCAACACTTTTATCCAAAAGGATGATTTTACAGCAGATCTAACAGGCAACTGTTACAAAATTCAGTCTTCAAAGTCTTGTAAAACCCTGGGGAGAACATAATCAACAATAACAACAATGAATTGGTTTCCCTTTCTTGGACAAAATATTCTGGTAACATTGATTTTCCTGCTTAAGGTTTCATATTATGATATTACAGATATTCTAAAGTGGATTCGACAAATGCAATTCATGAGTAGAACTGTACCAAATTTGCTTGTATGTAATATATAAAAGCATAACAAAAATCTATGAAATGGCAGGATTTCACGAAAAACAAAATGCCTTGCACAGCATTGTCAGACTTTGTAGTCTTAAACCAACGCTTGAAAACAATCCATTATCATCTTGATTCATCACTCATGCACAACATTTTAATTCTTTAATCAAGTATTCTCTAAGCCTATTAAATAATTTGATTGTTTAGGGCACCGGAAAGGTTTGGCCTGCAAAGATTGGAAATTGGAAATTTATACTGTGGGTAAAAACACAAACGATTAATGTGTTAAGTATTATTGTTTGTGTTGGTAGCCTAACAAGGTGAAGAAAAAAAACTGAGAATAAAAACAACAATTCAAAATGCTTTACGTAAAACATGGAAGGCATTAAGAAAGGAAACACAAAGCAATATAAAAATGTTATACACTGTAATTTAATTAATGCAAACACATGTCAGAGTCTGTCACTGCTACATGTCTGGAGCTTCTTTATATTTTTGTGTTAAAAACTGCTGAACTTTTGATAATTTAGATTAAATGAGAATTTTGAATAAACCCTTTATTAATGCTCTTGTCAATGATCTTTCCCTCACTTGCAGGTCTATCTGAGGACAGGTAAAATGAAGTTGATCAGAACCTTTCTTTTCCATTTACTCCTGTACTGTACAACCCAGACATTAGGTAAGCCGGTTTGCAAGTCTGTTCACCAAGAATTGAACTGGCCTCTTTTAGTTTAATTATTCCAATAAAATATTTTGTTGTATGCAATCTAACCTGTTACTGCTTCACTCAGCTGCCCCTTAAGTCTCAGCCTTCTCCCACCTTCTTTTTCTTAAGGTGTCAAGATCCAGTCTGTCCCAGGAGTCAACAGTGAGGATGTTATACAGACAGAGCTGGAGAAGACTGTGTCTCTGGTTTGTCAGTCTGACGGCGGCCATGAGACTCAGGCTGATGAAGAGTTGGTTTGGATGAGGAATGGCGCTGTCGTCAGTCTGACAGAAGAAAATAAAAAGGGTCGCAGCAGCGTGTGTGTTACACCCATCATCTATGAAGACAATGGTGCCACTTTCACCTGCCACCTGAGCAAAAATGCCACAGTTACTGCCTCAGTCACCCTGAATGTCACATGTGAGTCCTTTTAAATGTTGGAATTATGTTAATAATTATACTACTTGTAACTGATAACTTAAATTAAAAAAAGTTTTTGGGTTAAGTGTATTTCTAAGCCACGCCAAGGATGGCAATATCAGTCTGTCAGTCCACCACTTTGGTCCACACTGAAGTATCCCAATGATTATTAAATGGACTGCCGTGAAAATTTTGTACAGATATTCATGCTCCCCAGAGGATGATCCCACTGACTTTGGTGATCCACTGACTTTTCTTCTAGTGCCACTATCAGCTCAAGATTTCACTTTGTATAATATTGGTTAATGACCAAATATTTGCAAAACTAATAATGGCATCCCCATCAGTCTCAGCTCTACATTGTGTGTTTCATTCTAGCCTGCATGCTAACGTGCTTACTGTAACTAAGACAGTGAACATGGTAAACCTTACCCACTAAAGATCAGCATGTTAGCATTGTCATTGTGAGCATGCTGATGTTAGCACAGCCTAAGCACAGCCTCACATAGCTGCTTGTGTGACTTGTTAAGTAACAGCTGCAGTAACAAACTGAGGAAAAAGAAAAAACAAGATTAAGAGTCTACAGCCACTCTAGCAGCTTTGTGAGGCTGCACTTAGGCTCAGTGGTGCTTTGAGCTAAATGCTAACATCAGCTAACATGCTTTTGCTTAACACTGTTTACCATGTTCATGTTATTAGAATACATCTTCTGGGAACCATGAATGTCTGTACAAAAAAATCATGGCAATCCTTCTGTAATAGTTGCTAAAATATTTCAGTCAGGACCAAAGTGGTGGGCCAACCAACAAACTGACTGCCATACAAAGCATACTGTTAGCATTGTTAAAACTGCTGGCTGCAAAATACAATTGAAAATGTTCCTCTTCAGATCCCCCACAGCTCTCTGGGTCAGAGGAAGTTGCAGTAGAAAAAGAGGACGTGCTAGTCCTGCAGTGTGATATCTGGGCCAATCCACCTGTGTTTTCCGTGTCTTGGACACTAAATGGGAGCACAGTGGATCTATTAGCAGGTGGCTTCTCGGTGACCAATGACGGCTTTAAAAGCCGGCTAACCGCCAACAGAGTGGAGAAAAGCTTGCATGAAGGCACGTATCAGTGCACAGCAGAGTCTCCCATCTATGGAAAAAACAGCAAGCAATTCATTGTTGCAGTAACAGGTCAGTTCACACAATCATTGCAACCAACACATGAAATAATGAATCAGTCAGTGATATAAAGTAAGAAAAAGTGTGTTGATCATTGTCTTCCCCCTCATCTGTAGAAAAGACCTTTAAGGTACCACTAATGCCCATGATAGCAGGCCTAGTGGTGGTGTGCCTTACTGCACTTCTTGCCATTGCTACACGGTGGAACAAAATTACAAAGGTAACATGCAAAACACACTTACATACAGAACAAAGACTGACCCTGACTCATTACAAACTGAACCTCCTAATGCTTCATTTCTCTTTTGACAGTGCTGCAAGTAGGTTGTGCTCTACTTCAACAAATGAGAGAAGCCATGAAGACATCATGACTCAGTTTTTTTGTGACTGATGACTGTGATTACCCTTTTATCATATCTGACATTCAAATATGCGCTTATTTGCTTTCATGCTGAGAGTTTGAAGACCAATACAACTCTTCTATCGGTCTGTTAAATATTGGGTAACATACATCCAGCAGATGGTTAGCTTACTGGCTGCTGGCAGTAGCTTCATATTTATCGTACCAACATGAGGTTCTTCTCTCGGCAATTAAGCAAATAAGCATTTTACCCAAAATGTCCTATAAAATCAAACAACAAAATGTAGCATGCTATCCACTGTATCATCTGTTGATTATGGCAGAGCGAGCTATGAAGTTTTCAATACCTTAAGACCTTAAGATCATCCTTAAACGTGTTACTTTTCACAGTGTGATGCACCACAGCCTGTTTCTTGTTATCTTTGCAATAAAAGTGCTTTTGTTTTCGTCACCTTGGTCTTTGGTTTCCACATTTGCACTGAACTTTAACTCCTGACTCAACAATACAACTAAGACTTGTTAAAATCACGTTATACATTTACTCTTATTGAGAATAAAGGACAAGGACTTGCATTACATGAGGGTCAAGGATCGTTGCACTGTTACCAATAGAGAAACATTTAACAGGTTCACATAAAACAGTGCAATGGACCTTTTTCACAGCAGACATTTTGACTTGTCATAGTAGGAAAAGCACAGCTGAAATGGATAACCTTAACAATGGCTCAATTCCATCAATCAGTAAGCTATTTCAGTGAGTCAGCATGCACAATACCAGGGCCTCTGCTAAGTGGAATGCAGCCATCATTAATGGTTTTGAATACACCTGTGCTTTTCCTACTATGACATGTCAACATGTCTGCTGTGAAAAAGGTCTATACCAAATGAGGATGGTAACATGTTTTTACAAGAATGCACAAGTGTGCACAGTTAAGTGGTTATCTAATGTGGAGATAGGTCAGGTAATCTGAGACTATGCCAGCACCTTTGAATCTGTAGTCAAGAATTTACTTATTTGGTCGTTTCAAGTGTCAGGCTTTGCAGTTTGCAACAGTTGTGTCCAGAGGTCTGTAATTAGTAATAATACTGTAAGGTCTAATTGATCCCTTTTGGGAAATTCTCAGAGGTCTCTATGTGCTAATTACATGCCCAAATGAGAATGTAAATGTTGTACAAAGCTCTGGTTTGCTTGCTAATAAAATAATTTTTATAAAACACAGGTCCATCACAAATTGTTTTACAATACAAAATAGATTAAAGGTTAAAGAAAAGTCGACGCGCAGGCTTTTTGATGCCTTTATTAAATCACCACAGACTAAAACAAAATACAGTAGGTGGATCTCAAAATACTGTGCTTAAAACTGTTTGACATGCAGGTCTGTAGTGACATCTGCTGGTCACTCTGCTTTAAACCCTGCCTATTCTATCCTGATCATAATCAGATTGTTGTGTTAACGTGCAACTAATGAAACATGAGAAAAAGACAAACCTCACAGTGTATGGCAAGTGGCAAATAAGTATCAGTGTTTTGTGACCTGTTGTCCTTGTTCTGTCGATGTCAATAGGTATTTATTTAATTTAACCTTTACCAGGTAATTCCTTTGAGATTTTTGAATCTATGTTCCAATCCCACATATCATTATATAATTCAATAACATATGGATAGCATGACATGTAGGCTCTGTTATATTGAACTGCGTTACATTAAGATGTGTTTGTCTTGTTCTGTATTCCTATGTAAATGAAGTGGACAAAATATTAGAAATACAAGTTGAATCAACCATCTGGTATGGTAAGAAATCAACATCTTACGCCAAGTAAAAATCTGAACATTATAAACCTCACAAAGCTTTATTGCTGGACTGTTCTATTACGGATTACATTAGATGGCTGAAAGAACTGTAATGGGGGGAGTAGGGGGGGCAATGCATGATGGAGATATATTTCAGAAAGTGTGACAAGGTGGTGATGATGAAAATAGTGATGATAATTTGCAGGGATATTACAGAAATTAATCTCAATTTTACAGGTTTAGAATTTCAAAAAAGGTAATGACATTGTGGATGATTATAGTCTATGGCTTTCTGATTTGTTTGTCTTAAAGGAGTGTAATTTCAGTATTTTTTCAAAATTGGTTTTCTTTGTGACCCTTTAGGCCTACATTTTTTATGTAAAACGTGGCCTTCAAAATAAGAAGATCTAAGACAAAAAAATGTGTTGTTAATAATCAAGGTGTCAATTTATATTTTCAAAGCATCAATTTTTAATCTTTGAAGCACATTTTAGCAACTCATGTTGACAAGCACGCCCAGACGTGACGTGTTACGTCATTCGGGGGCTTTGCGTGAAGGGCGTGGTGATGTGTGTCTGCATGCGGTCTGCGGTCCACCGCCAAATTCAAACAGTGGAAGAAAGAAACAACAGCAGGAGAGGCAGCTGAAGTAGTCGATTCTCATAACTGGTACTTTCAGGTGAGCTAGTGTCACGGTAGACGGTAGAATAGCTGGTATTCAACATAAGTTATTTAACATAGACTTTATTTAGTGTACACTGAGGTATGCTACGTTAACGTTACTGCAGATAAGCTAACGATGTTTTCGCAAACATAGCCCTGTGTTTGTTGTTTGTGAATAATAATCATTTGCCACTGGTTCTTTAAAACGTTTGTTACAAGTGTTAATCTTGTAACTTCATTATCGTTCCCATTTGACGCACAAGTGTTAAGTCGCTGTTATTTGCTCCTCTGGCTGTGTTTCAGATGGTAACGTAAACGTTACTTTGGTAAGAAGATAATCAGAAGGGGGCAGTCTGCAAAGCTAGAAATCCTGATCATACAATAGCCACCAAACTTTTACTAACACGATTAACTGCTGCTTGACTTTACGCGTGGTTACGGGTCATTTCCCGTCCTTTGTTAATCAACATGTTTCACATTTTTGGTCAGTAACGTTACCAAATAATTGTGCAGTGATTTCTTTAAATGCCATTTAACGTTACACTTAGCTAGCTAACGCATTAGCTCTAGATTGTGAAGGGTTAAACTTGTTTATCTCGGTCTTAATGTCTGGAAATTTCTCTTATTTACTTCTAGTAACGTTATACCTAATGTGTGAATTAATACTTTGTTTTATTTCGAATCTTATTATAAGTGAACTTTAATATTTATATGTAATATTATTTTATTTGAATTATGTCCTGTAGCGGAATTGTCTTATCTATGCCTGTAACTAACAATGCTTATCAACAATTAATCTGCGGATTCATAAAATACTCCATTATATTTTCCAAGAGCTGAGTGTGATATTTTAAAATATCATATACCAACAGTCCAAACCTCATTTATTAACATACAAATAACATCTAGCCTAAAAGGAGATCAATGAATCCTGACATTTGAGAAGGTGGAACCAGAGTCATTTTTGCTTGAAAAAATTAGTTGATTATCAAAGTTGTTGCAGACTGCTATGTGTAACAGAACATTTGCTGGGGCTCTGGAGTTATTGTCCACGCAGCACATTGTCATTTAACCCCACACCTGTGTGAAGCACAGTTATTTTAAAATCTGCTATTAAAATAGGGCTGCACAATATAAGGAAAATATGCCATAACATTTTTAAAACATTACTCGTGACAAATAAACAGATATTTAAGTGTACTCAGTTCTGCATTTCTGCTGCTTTCAGTAGTCTGCTAAAATACAACAAATTGTATTTGAAACAATTAAAAGGAAATCATTACTTACCTTCTTTTTATTGAGCAAATTGAACATTGAATTGAATAAAAAAGGCATCAGTAAAAAAGTGACAGTTATTATAAAATGCTGTTTTCTACTGGTTTTCTTTCAACTAACACAAAAGAATCTGAGTGTCTTTCACAATATGTCCCAGCCTTTTGCAATGTGTTTATCGCGCCAGTTGATATCGCGATGCCGATTTTAAAAGAAGAAGAAAAAAAAAACGATACATTGTGCAGATGTAATAAAAAAAAAAAATATATATATATATATATATATATATATATATATATATATATATATATATATATACACATACACATACACACACACACACACACACACACACACACACACACACACTCTGCTGTTCAGTTATAACTCCCCTCCCCTTTTGCAGGTAAGCTCAGTCAGCATGGCGTCTTCAATGATGGATGGAGTAGGTAAAGCTGTGGTGGGAGTGTGGCGGGCACATACAGTCTTGGATGAGTCTGACGGTGCAGAGAGCTCCCCAGAAGCCCCCGACCGTTTCCGCAAGCTTCGCTCTTCGTCTTCACTTAACTCTCTGCGAATGTCTTTGCGCAAGCGGCTCCCGCTACGTTCGGTCCAGACCAACTCTCTCCCAGAAAATCCAACATGGGAGACCCAAAAGGAGCAGCCAAAGCCCAACGCAGTCCGTAAACTTACCCGCAGTGCTCGGAACTCCATTACTGGAGTATATCAGGTAAATTGATTAAGTCCAAAACTTTTGTACTGTTTTCTGTTTTGTTCCCTCCTCACCATCTCTCTCTTCCCTTGTTTCCTTTTCTCCCCTACCCAGAGGCTGCAGAGGACCAGAGAGTTTGCGCGTGAGGAGTGTTTGGTAGCGACCCCGGGTCAGACATGTGATGGGGAAGAAGCTGGCGCATCAACTTCTCGCACCCCAAGACGTACGCCTAGCCGGGCTGCGACTCTCAGACGCACCCCCAGATCAGCAGTCACCCCTGGACGCACCCCAGGCTCTAGGGGAAGGATGACTCCTGAGGCTGGCGTCCGAGGGGTGAAAACAGGAGGAGGCAGGCGGCAGCTTGTCCGCATGGCTGCATTACGAAGTCCCTTTGCCTCCCCCAACACACAGAACCAGAGGCTGTGAGTCTCCTGTTTTTCAGTCAATGTTTTCCAAATTGTATTAGTCTTTGTTTGCTTCTTTGATTTATGTGGTTTTCTCTGCTCTGAGTGTTTGTTTCTTTGCTGTAACAGAACATTTGACCGAGATTTGGAGTCGGTGTCCAGTGGAATCAGGAGGCTCAAACATCTGTCCAAGGCCTTCGACGATATTATTGGCAGAGACAACAGGTAAAGGATCTTCATTTTGGGTTTGAACATTTTGATCAGTATATCTGTTTCCGTCTTTAATTTTTCTAATAGTTAGAAGTTTTGTTTGCATTTTCAGTGTTTCATTAGTTATTTTCTTGTTGTGGGTAATAAATAGTGGGTCAAAGGTGGGTGAAATACATTTTCTGTATGTGTGAAAAAGTGTTTTGCGTATTTGAGGAAGCCTTCGGCCCATTTTCTGTTATTCATTCATATTTTGCATAGAGGAGACTACAGAGATGCATGATCACCCTCTTTACCCTCCCACCCAAAGAATCCCAACACAGCTTGTGGGTCCCCAGACTTCCTTCCCCTCCCCCCAGACACATTCTTCCCGGCTAGATTTGAAACGGTTTCTGTGTTTCTGGTATTCGGATGAGGAGGGAGTGAGGGGGCGACAGCAGGGGGAGAGAGTATGGGTTTGGGAATTGGAGCCAGAGGAAATGTCAAAAATGTGCTTGAGAGAGGTTGGAGTATATTTGCATCACTTCCTGTGTTGACATTCAAAATGTTGAATCGGACCCGCCCATAAAGGACGAAATACACTGTGAAAAACCGAAAGGCATATGGACAGTGACCTTGTCTGTTATCAGTTTGTATTACATGCAGGCTTTTCCTTTGGTGATAAAACACACATTTGTTTTTTCCTACAACAGGCAGTTCAACTATTCCCTAATTGTGGAGTAGGGAAGAAGGTAAATCTAAATATCCAAACATTTTTGTGGAAGCATATGCTCCAAGTGTAACTAATTTTGTGACATGAAAGCGCATGGCAGAGCTAGCATGGTGTCTGTGTTTCAATGCATGAACCGCTGTATGTACAGTATGACATTGTCAAAGTCTGTGACCTGTTGCAATGAAAAGCTTTTCTTTTATGACAACTCTGGTTGTCCAAGCGAAGGATGCTCTTCTTCTCTGTCAGATATTGTCTTGTTCTGTCACTTTATCAGCTCTGTCTATCTGAATTTATGTTTTCCAAATTCAAGGTTTTAAATGGACTTAACATAAACAGAAATACTACTGAAGCACTGCTTGAGAAGAGTCTTGTTTCTAGATGTACCGTTAAGAAACCTTGTCTCCTGATAGGTCAACAATTGTTTTAATTTTCTCATTTTGGAAATAATAACAATATAGCCCTTTTTCATAAACAAATCTAGCTCAAAGTCCTTTCACATTAATGGTAACCAAAACAAAAAAGAGCACAAACAATTGGAAAAACTTTTTTTTTTTTTTAAAGTGCTCATATTATGCTTTTTGGCTTTTTCCCTTTATCGTGTTATATATCTTTTTTTGTGCATGTAATAGGTTTACAAAGTGAAAAGCCTAAAGTCCACCCCAAAGGGACTTACCATCTCCAAAAAACACTGTTCACAAACTGCTCCAAACAGCTGTATTATAGTCCAGCCTTTACTTCCGTGACAAGCGTGCGTCACTTTGTAACACACGTTATAATGCTCGCCTAGCTGCTAGCTACTGCGCATGTGCAACTCCCAACAAAGATGGTACAGAAGTGTGATGACTCACTCTGTAGCTAAAATGGAGAGCTCAACACACAGGGTGAAAAGAGGAGCTGCAGCAATGTGCAGTACAACAAAAATGTGCTGCTTTTTGAAAATTAAACCATGTTAACCTATTCTGGTACAACCCATAGACTGTATAATATTAATGGACAAAGCATCCGGTTCGGCGAAGTGCTACAAATACGGAAGTGCCTTAAACCTGCATTCTATCTGAATTCCAGCAGGGGGCGACACATGCGTTTGCAAAAGCAGGTCGGTTTCTGTAGAAGTCTATGAGAAAGTGACCCACTTCTCACTTGATTTATTTCCTCAGTAAACATTTTCATAATGAGTTTATAGTCTCAATCGCTAGTTTTAAGTCTTCTGCAATACAGAATGATGTTAACTTTTTGAATTAGGGTCTCGTTGATTTTAAAATTGGCGATAAAGCAGGGGGTGTTTTAGGGCGTGGCTATGATGTGATTGCCAGTGAAAGTGTGTAACGTAATGTAGAGTGTAAGCAGCAGTCAATGGCTCCTCCCTCACTCCTCCTCTCGTCTAAAATCGTCACATCCGCAACCAGGATGGCTGCGCCCGTAACGGCAAACTCGACGACTCATAGCAGATCTCCACAAACCAATGGGTGACATCACACATGCTCTGTCCATTAATATTAACAGTCTATGGTACAACCTCTAAATACAATTATGAACCTGGAAATTACCATAATATTAGCACTTTAAGATATATTTATTTATTTTTCTATTTCTCATTGACATGAATGCAGTCTTAAAACCAAGTCGCCTGCTGACACTTTCATTACTCTCTCCCTCTGTGTATTCTTTCTGCAGTAATTGTTTTCTCTCCCCCCCTGCAGGACAAGCACAAGGGAACATTCTGGAGGAGTAGTGATGAGAAAGTTGGACCCCAGCGGTAAACTCAGTCGCTCAAACCTCACACGTCGAGCCACGAACCTCTCAGACACACTGGGAAGTTGGGCCCATACAGCTGTGAACACTGTTCGCAAACCCAACTGAACTACATGCGTGTCTGTATGTAAAACACGGGACCTTTTTGTAGCCATGTTTCACATTTATCATTATTGAGGTATCACTGTTACATTTGCATGTAGTGTTGTCATGATACTGGGAGACTGTTACATGGCAGCTTGCCTTCCTTTTTATTTACTGTATGTTGTGTGTAGTTGGAAACATTTAAGTAATTTGTGTGTTTACATCTCAGGTTAGCTGATTATTGGTGATATATCCTCATTGTAGCTACCAAAGGGATTTCTGTATTGTGGTGTATGTACTTGTCATAGCTGCTACAACCAAATGTCTTAGTTACATTTTCAAGATACTAATATTGTAGTTTGTATTATCACTTTCTGCATAGAAACCTTTTGCGTGTTTGTAATATTTACTTTAAGAGAAATGCTCCACAAGACCAAAATTGTATCTGCAGAACTAACACTAAAGTTACTGACAAAGGGGAGATGCATGTTTCCTCTACTTTATATGTATGCAATAATGTAACTAAAATTTGTTTTACTGTTTTTTAAAATTACATTTGATTATGTACAACTTGTAAAGTGTATTTTCCATTAAGGGGATTTTTTTATATGTAGCTTAGGCAGTATTAAAGTGGGATTTTTTTTCCTCCATATCTTTCCTTGAGGCAGAGGTTGGCATTTATTATGGCCTGTGGATGATTCATGCATCAATACTGTACACAAATCATTTGATAATGTGATGAGGAAAAATGTAATGACCTTACCTGATGTCAACGTTGATGTTATAAAGCTATATCGAGCAGGTTTTTTGTGTTGTGACTTTCAAACAAACTTCCTCAAAATGAAAACCTGTAAGCTTCACCAGCCCAAAAGTTGTGTCCCGTTTGTTATAGCAACACAATAATTGTCTCAAATTAAATAATGTGGAAACCTATTCTTGTCAGTGATATTTATTATGCATGTCATACTGCTAGAACCAGATCCTCTGCACATCGGAACCAGTAGTGGAAGCCACAGGCCTTGAACATCTTTTAAAAAATAAACTCACAATTTGATAGAATTTGGAAACTCGAGTGCTTTGCAGTGTGACATTAGAAGACATTTCTCTTTTATGCCTTGGCAATATTTTACAGAATCCTACAAATATTAGTCAGTTGTGGATTTAGAAATGTGATAGAGTGGGATTAGGCTATTTTTTTTGTAGTGATGGTTGTATTACTGTTCTTGATACATTTTTTTTGTTTGAATTTCAATGGATACATTTACAACACATCCTTTGGCTCAATATAAATTTTAAACTGACCAAAAACTGAAAACATGTTATCCATATGTAAAGTAAGCTGATTAATAAAAATGTATTTGAGAAGAAAAAAAAATTATACTGCTATGTATAATATATAATATTGTGATGTTATATCCACTAGTGGAAAGTAACTAAGTATATTTTCCTAAGCACTGTATAACAATTTTGAAGTACTTGTACTTTACTTGAGTGTTTTCATTTGGTTTTCATTCCACTACATTTATTTCACAGCTATATATGATGGATTGTTTTAGATTAAACCACCCAACAGTGTATGAAAATATCTTCACAGTGATTAATTTTCAAATTAAAGTGCATTTTACATTTTAATGCCTCAATAATAATAAAAGTGATGAAGTCTAACACTATTTTTACTTTTGATACTTTACAAATGTATTTTGAAAATAATTATTGTGAACTTCTACTATTAGTATTTGTTTTTATTTATTAGAGTATTTTTACATGGTAGTTGTTGTTTTTTTTTTGTAGGATCAGAAGTATAAAATTATTTTTTTAAAATCTAAACATTTCTAAGGCAACAGCTCCCCCAAGTGGTATGTAATGGTCACAGCAGTTGGAACGAGAATCGCTCGGTTTGACCCTTGTTGTTACCCGTCTTCAGTCCCACGCCTCGTTGAAATCGCTCCTCCTCTGTCTCTCCGGCTTTGTACCCAGAGCTGAACACACGCCGCGGCTACTTTCTCAAAGATACCGGGGCTGCTAAACATCTGAAAATGGCTCTGCACGTTCCCAAAGCTCCGGGCTTTGCCCAAATGTTGAAGGATGGTGCCAAGGTGAGGTTAAATCAGTTTGTTGGAGTAGTTTGGTAGCTTTGAGTGAATGGTTGTGAACTAGCATGCTAGCTAGCGTGAGTTAGCACGCTGGTTCACAGTCATGAGGGAGCGTTCTAGAAGCAAGGCAGGCCGCTCGGGTCGTCTGCACCCGGGGCTGTTGGGATGGACAAAAGGCTGCGTCGCAGTGTCTTCTCTTGCACTTAAACATGCTGTATATGTCGCAGTGTTTTAGCTGCAGTGATAGGTGACTGTCAGACTAGCAGTCACACCCAGTTAACTGTCAGAGCTAAGGCTTTGATTGTCACCACGGTTTTGCCATGGATGCTGATGCTTCCTGTTTTGGGTTAGCTTTAACTCATCTTACATCTGTTGGTGGTGCTGACCAAGATGCTTGTCGTCCATAACGTTTCGTATTGATTAAACCTCACGTTCCCAGGATTATTCCGATCGATCATTACAATTTAATGATTTTGATACGATTTGTTTTCTGTTAACGTTAGTTATTATGCATACCTATAACTATTTTTCTGACCTGTACACTAATGAAATGCATCTCTTTTTGGAAAGTCACAGTAGTTGAGTTATGTTCTCTGATGCAGCACTATTCAGGGCTTGAAGAGGCCGTCTTTCGTAACATCAGAGCCTGTAAGGAGCTTTCTCAGACCACACGCACCGCATATGGACCAAACGGTAAACTGTACTCCAACAGTAATATATTTGTATAAAGTCTTTGTTCGAGCTTTGACCTATTAAAACCTTTTATTGGCGAGACAACAAACTCTGTGATGGCTAAACTGTGACATTGTTGCCTTTCAGGTATGAACAAAATGGTCATCAATCACCTGGAAAAGCTGTTTGTCACCAATGACGCAGCAACAATTCTCAGAGAGCTTGAGGTGAGGAAACTTTTGATGAATAATTAGATTTTGGTTAACATACATGAAAGAAACAATTATTTCCCACAATTTGCCACCGTAGCTAACCGAAAAAGGAATAGGCGGAAGCAAAGGCTTCTTTTTACCTATACTATAATCCCCATAGAATCACCCAGAAATCCCAACAAAACTAAATTAAACTAAAGAATTGTTGTGCAACATATTGAATACAGGAATTATGTATTAAGTTAAATAATGTTTAATAACTGTTTCTGTAAATGCCATTTGTTTTTATAGGTGCAGCATCCAGCCGCCAAAATGATTGTGATGGCATCCCACATGCAAGAGCAGGAGGTTGGAGACGGTACAAACTTTGTCCTGGTGTTTGCTGGAGCTCTGCTGGAGCTGGCTGAAGAGCTGCTCAGGATGGGCCTGTCAGTGTCAGAGGTAAACAAATGTAGTCGTCCATCATCATCATCATCATGCATGTTGTGCTGTGTAGATTGTGATGATATGACGCCAAGGTCTTTTGATAAAAATACTTGTATTGACTTTCTTCTCTGCCCACAATGTACGCTGTACCAATATGTTGTTGCTCGTCTTCTGAAGCAGTTTTTTTGTTTGTTTTTAGAGAAAACACTCCATTTTCTTGTTGGTATTTTGAGTAATGTCATATGTTACCACACCTACTGTAGAAAAAAAATCCTTAATGCAAATCAGCTTAATATTGGCAATAAATCAATATCAGGCTGATGCCGTAATGCTTTTTAGAGCTGATTTTGATATAATAGTTTACACATGAATAAAAAAAAATTGCATCCCAAAGAAATAAATCACTGCATTTGCTCAGTGTCTCCTTTCCTCTTTTTGACAGGTGATTGAAGGCTATGAGAAAGCTTGTAAAAAGACTCTAGAGATCATGTCAGACTGCGTATGTTCCTCAGCCGAGAACCTCCATGATGTTAAGGAGGCAGCGTCTCTCATCCGTACAGCAGTCATGAGTAAACAGTATGGCAACGAAGACTTCCTCGCTAACCTCATTGCACAGGCCTGTGGTTAGTCAGCAGTTTAGACTACCTAAACCAAACCAGCTGTCAAACATAATTTTCTTAATGGTAGGATTCATTTTGTAAGTCTCTAAGTTTTGTTTCTTTATTGGTTTGTGTTACAGTGTCCATCTTCCCAGAGTCCGGCAATTTCACTGTTGATAACGTCAGAGTATGCAAGATTATGGTAAGCAGCATTATCCGTTGAAAATATTTAGTCTTGTGTGTGTTGTTTGCCTCTAGATTAATGTATACGTTTTCAGGGTTGTGGAGTGACATCGTCCACCGTGTTACATGGCATGGTTTTTAAGAAGGAAGCAGAGGGAGATGTCACATCAGTTAAAGATGCCAAGATCGCCGTCTACTCCTGCCCCTTTGACTGCATGATGACAGAGACCAAGGTAATGAATACTTCAGTCTCTCTTTGATGCTTTAGAGAAATCTGACCCACGAGAACTAAAATTAATTGAGCTTAAATTTTATGGTTTAACATACGCTGGTTGACTTAGGTCTGAGTCAGTTTCGTATTATGATACATTTGGCTTAAAATAATTGGCTTTAGGATCTGGATTTTTTTCCTTCTCACAGAAGATATTTTGGCATATCACATGAAGAAAATCTCAAGTGTAAATAATATAATTAATGTTAGCTAAATGCCATTTAGCAGCTTCCGTTTCAGGGTGCTGGTGTTGTGCATATTTTCGGGTTTATAAAGTTGATATAAAGGTTCTGATCCTGGGTGCTAACAATAGTCCTATCTGTCTCATAGGGCACAGTGCTGATAAATAATGCAAAGGAGCTCATGGACTTCAGTAAGGGAGAGGAAGATATGATGGAGGCTCAGGTGAAGGCCATCAAGGAGGCTGGTGCCAACGTGGTGGTAACTGGGGGGAAAGTGGCTGACATGGCGCTGCACTATGCCAACAAGTACAACCTCATGGTGGTCAGGTAAGACCCAGATGACCTCTGAGATACTACGACAGTTTTCTCCTTCAAAATGAAACCTTTCATGTCTTCCATCACAACCACATGTCAAAATGACAGATGCCTGTATTAATGTAGTGGTATTACAACGTCTTTATGTAAGTATACCTTTTTATCATGGTACTATTGTTCTTAAATCCTCCTTCCCCCATCAGGCTTAACTCCAAGTGGGACCTCAGGAGGTTATGCAAGACTGTTGGAGCTGTAGCACTGCCCAGGATGGTGAGTGTTGTTATGTTTCTTTCAGATCAGGTATATGAACCATAATAAAATGCACTATTATATTATGTATAATGATGCTTTTCTGCTTCCTTAGACGCCTCCAACTCCAGATGAGATGGGTCACTGTGACAACGTGTACCTGACAGAGGTGGGGGACACTCAGGTGGTGGTCTTCAAACACGGTAAATCGTTCTTTGCTCCGGCCTCACATCTTTTAATTTCATACCTGATCTTTGCTCCATATGAGTTTTAGGCTCAACATATAGTTTGGTCTTGATTGTTTTGAACAGAGAAAGAAGACGGTCTCATCTCAACGGTGGTGATCCGAGGCTCCACTGACAACCTGATGGATGACATTGAGAGGGCTGTAGATGATGGGGTCAACACTTTCAAGGTTCTGGTCAGGGTAAGTCTACACCATAAACCACTGTAGGATTTTTGCAACTTCAGTTAAAGGAAATATAAATGAAAGAATCTGTCAGGAAAAGAAATTAGTCATTTTTTTTGTTCGCAGAAAAGATAAACATTCCACATTTGAAGAGTATCTCCTCATATTTCTCTCAAGTAGTAATTATTTAAAGTTGTTTGCCATTTGTCAACGCACACATTGTTTTACAATAAGGATCAATGAATCTCAACCGTTAAAAGTGACTTAACTTATTTTATTTACTGCTTGACCTGCACAACAGCTACAGTTTCTGTGTTACTCACCGTCTCTAGGACAAGCGACTGGTACCTGGAGCAGGAGCCACTGAGATTGAGCTGGCCAAACAGATCACCTCATATGGAGAGGTATGCACACTTGAGTAAATAAACAGAAGATCACCAGGTTCAAACTAATGCCTCTCCTCTTGGTTTGGCCCCTTTTTTTTTCTTTCTTTACTGCATCATCAGATGATGGAATTGCATAAACATGAGCTTATTTTCCCCCTCTCTGTAGTCCTGCCCGGGTCTGGACCAGTATGCCATTAAGAAGTTCGCTGAAGCCTTTGAGGCTTTTCCACGAGCGCTGGCTGAGAACTCTGGTGTGAAGGGGAGTGAGCTCCTCTCTAAACTGTACTCTGCGCATCATGAGGGACACAAAAACATGGGCTTTGACATTGAGGTGTGTATGTGTACATAAAAGGTTCTGAACAAATGTTAAAAAAAGAAATGTCAAACTGACTTAATTGTCAATGCACATTTTGCCATATTGCGAAGAAAAACTCCAATGCTGTAACTGAAGCAATTAAAGTAAAGTTAAGAGTCCATGGTGGCATTTAACAATGTAGCCTGTTATTGTGCTCAATCGTGCCCATTTAACTTGTGGCCCCTATAGTTCAAAAACACGTGCAAGTACAAAACGTCATACTACCTCTGTTTTCCTGAATGCAGAGCAATTTATTTTGTGATATATTGAACTCCATGTTTCTGTTTAGTTGTGATGACTGATGATGTGATGTTGTCTTTAGGGAGAAGGCCCCGCTGTGAAGGACATGCTTGAAGCTGGCATTCTGGAGCCTTACCTTGTCAAATACTGGGGCGTCAAACTGGCTACCAACGCTGCCATCACAGTACTGAGAGTTGACCAGGTTTGTACAAATACTCGCAACACAGATGATCAAATTTAGACACAAAGAAAGAAATATTTTTACATGCAACTTCCCACATCATGCACATCTAATCGTCTTTAAGGACAAGGCAGATATTATTTAATGTTTTTCTTACTGTCAACAAATTTTATGAAAAGACCTAAACAACAAAGTCAGCCTCTCGATACTTTCCAACTTCCCTACACTCTGTGGAACTCAGCCCATGCCTATTAATTCCTAATGAAGACCCAAGTCTTTAAAAACAATTTATTTTTTAACGAGGCAAAAATAATTTCCTCAAACAGCTGAGCACTGTAGTTTTTAGCAAAACATGCCACAGACCAAAGTGAAATAGTACATTTGTTGGGGGATATTTTCCACCATGGATTACTACATTACCACATTTGTATTATTGAGTACTATGGCAGCAGGCTGGTGTATGTATTGTTGATTGAAATTAAACTACAGTGCTCACATTCATTATAACAAGGATCATGTCTACCAGTTCAACTATACTCGTGTTTTTTCAATATAAATTAATATTATACATATTAAATTATTTTAATTTAATATTATTCTATGGTACAGGAATTGTTTAGATCAGGCTTTGACTACACAGACAATGCCCTTTTTAGTAGGATCAATTCATTGTTTTTTTTGGATTTCGTGGGATTTGTTGAAAAATATAGAATATGTCATCCTTTTTTATCAATCTTTTATTTTCTATTGTCAAACTAAAAAAATTGAATATAATATCATGAGGATTTGAATATAACTTGAGGGGTTTTAACTATACAGATTTGAACTATCTTGATCTGGAGTGTGGCGCAAATTCAGGTGCAACTCACTCAAGTTGGTGAGGAGTCATGTCTTTACATTCAAGAGATTTATTTATTTATTTATTTATTTATTTATTTGTTCCTTCACAAAGAATTCGGGTTTAACATTTTCCAGTCTCATTTTTCAGGTTTATATACGCAAAAGGCAGATGACTTGTAAAATAAATTGTTTCTGTTCAGTTTTATTTTGGAGTTTTATAATTTAATATAAAGCTAATGATTTTCTTAAATTCAGCAGGTGAAGTGTTACTGGGGAGGCCTATGTGAATGAATAGTCTCCAGGTAGTTGACGTTAGCGTGTGTGTATATATGTGCGATGCAGATCATCATGGCTAAGCCTTCAGGGGGACCCAAGGCTCCCAAGCAGAGAGGCCATTGGGACAAGGACGATTGGGAAGAAGCGCCTGATAATTTTGAAACTCACCATTAGAGGGCGCACACACCCCCTCCGTCAGTAGGTCCTGGAATGTGTGTGTGGTTTTTGACTCCCACAGATGTACTCACTCGCTCACGGGAACCTGACGTTGTGAAATGTTTGTTCTTTTGCCTGTCACTACTAACACCAGGTGTGGTTCAGTACTCAATGCAGAGACAAGTGGTATAGCAACAGCATTTAGCCACTTCTTGGGTGTTTAATAATACCAAGTGCGTCACTGACAGGGGACTAAATCACTTTGAGACTAAACTTGCACAAAACTGATACAGTATGGTTTGTTAGCATGCTGCATGCCTTCATGACCTCTTTTTATTTCAGTGAACGTCCTCAGGCAAGTGCAGAATTTTAAAGATGTTGCATGTAACATAATTCAATATAAAGGGAACATGCAAATGAGATGAGATATAGGGCTCCGGAGGCTGAAGTGGCGTTGTTGTCTGGAGGGCATTTTCCTCCAAATTACTGTGAAGCCATTCTACTTCATCAGAAATAAACCTGGAGTGTCTAGATCTCAGCCCTCTTCCCCAGGAGATTATTCACACCACTTTAAAAAAAAACAGATGCTGATGTTCATTAACTTTGCCCCAGTACAGAGTGCCTGAAATGCTGTGATTAGTCCCAGCATTGAAATTACCTGGAAGGGGGTACTTTTTTTTTTTTTGGTCTTGAAAGCATGAATTGCATTTTTCTATTGTAGCACATTTTCTTACAGCATATATGCCCATATTAGCTCATGAATAATTCATCCCCATAAATAGCCCTCCTTGTTATCTGTAGGGATTTAAATGAGCTCTTTTACTTTGAAAATATAGCCCAAAGTCATTATTTGTGCACATAAGTTGAATCAAATAATTTAAATATTTGAGGTTTGTTTTAGTTGAATAATCGGTCTAACGTGAACCTGCCTGCCTCAGAGCCTACAGGCTGCTGCGTGGATCTTGGTACTCTTGATTTCCAGCCAGAAAGGACTGACTGCTGTTCATTCTCCTTTCAGATCATCATGGCTAAACCAGCAGGGGGACCCAAACCTCCACAGGGCAAGAAGGACTTCGATGAGGATGACTGAATGTGATGCTGTCCAGCTGATGCTCCTGTATAACCCTGCTCCCACATGGATTAAAGACACATTTTCTACTTGTTTATTTAAAGCTCAACAGTTTGGTTTATTTTGTAGAAACGACCACACATGGTTAACAAATATGTGAAAGTAAAATGTATGCACTGTCTGCTTTATTTGTTCTTAGTCCCAAATAAAAGGCACTTGGGCTGTCATGTCTTGGTTTAGATTGTGTTTTTACTTTGTGTTCTTGTCTTGATTTGAGTTTTCTTGTCATTCAATCATGAGGGAAAGGAAGTTAGGATGATCTAGGTGCCATTATGTCCCAGATCTGTACAAGACACCTTCCCTTGGAGCTCATAAATCAGCACCGTGCTGGGCTCTTTGCTTGAGCTACCAGCATGCATACATTTACTTTTTGATGTAGCCCTGTGGGTTTGCTCTAAACATGTTGAGGCAGCAGAAATTATGGTTATGCGCTGGTTTATTTTTAGAACAAGTGAACTGAATAATTGAATGGAGATGTCGATTAAAGACCTATCACTACAAAATGCATTCATAGTTATATTGATGCATGCATTTATTTGTCTCGCCTTGTCAATGACGCAAACGACAATAGAAATGGTCACTTTAATGTAGAGTTGATGTCTGCGGCTGCGATCACCGAGAGCAGCAGGGGGGGCTGAACTCCACCAGGTTGCAGTCTCATCATTGGTTGGCGGAGATGTGGGCGGATTTGCGCTGACGTTACCCATACTCGGGATTAACTTGTTTGATGTCGCCATATCTATCACCTTTTCCACCGGATAGCCTGCTTAAATGCAGATTGTTGGTAAAGAGTGTATTGTTAGCGTCGTCAACCAGTAAATTAACCTGTGTTGTGCACAAAACTGTTGATAGGCTACCGTGAAGGCGCGCAGTTGAATGTGAAGTGCCTGGATGAGGAGCATACGTGTTACGTGAGTTTACGGTGCTGATGTCCTGTCACACTGATGGGGGCCGACGGCAGTAAAAACAGGAAGGTGAGTAGATTGAAATTTGTTGCTAAGGTGTGACGCACGTAGGGGGGTCCCTGTTTCCATGGCGATGATTTGGTTCCCGAAATCACCTGGCAGCAACGACTGCCAAACCTGTATGGTACCTTATGTGTTAGCACTAGCTACATTGAAATAAAGTGTAACCAATTTGCGTAATTATTTGATACATTCGTAGTTTGTATTATAAGTTATCCCTGTTAAAATATGTTCGGTCTTCAAAAGTACCTGTAATATTTACGATTTTACTTTGAAGGTGAAATCTTCCAGCTTCCGGTATTGGCATCTGACATATTGGCAATTAAACGCCTTAGTTTTATAACGCACAATGTCCAAATTAAACCTTAACGTGTCCCCGTCTCTTGTCAGATGTCAGGCGGATGTCGCATTGAGGGCATTCATCTCTGCTGAGTGACTATGGGTCCCTTAATTTAGCTCATGTTGATAATAACATCCTGCATGGTTGATTACACACATCTTGCACCACAGAGCAGCAGATCTGTTGTGCAGCCAAGGGGGGGAGGTGACTGGGGGACTGCAGATTGGATCTAGACCGAGTGCTTTTATTCTCTCATGTTAAATCATAGATAAGAGCAGGAATGTTTAAGTGAAACGAATCTGTTGGCCACTGCACTCCATTGATGCTTTCAGGGGGTTTGCACAAGGTCACAAAGTGAGGTTAAACGGATAATTTAGCGAATGCAATCAACAATCATATAGTAAATGTTTTGTAGGAGTTAGAGATTGCAATTCTCCTCCC
This sequence comes from Sander lucioperca, assembly GCF_008315115.2. Classification (NCBI taxonomy): domain Eukaryota; kingdom Metazoa; phylum Chordata; class Actinopteri; order Perciformes; family Percidae; genus Sander; species Sander lucioperca. The sequence continues at coordinate 14,009,288 of NC_050185.1, read as the reverse complement.
ACAGTTGCCTCTATAGTAGCTCTTGTAGCCACAGGCAATTCTGAGAAGTGAAGGAAATCAGTGACTGATATATCATATTCAGAATATATTTTTTAAAAGGCCTTTGTCATGCATATCTTATACCAGCAATGTTGGCTATTGAGTTTCTGGGCTATGATATGAATTCTAAAAGGGGCAAGTAAAAGAAGAAAGTTGCTTTCACGCCTGCCTTGATAAGTGTTGATTGCGTAAAACAGCCCTAAACACTGTGGATTTGGCTAAACATGTTCACACTTCATCAATAATGTTGTGCTGCACCTGCAACACCATCTACTAACCTGTACCATAATGCTTCTTGTTGCATCCCACTCCCCATGTATCCCCTACAGAGGCCCGCTGAAGGGCAGGAGGATGAAGACTTCTCATCTGGATGGCGTGGCTTCCTTTCCAGCATGGGTCTGTCTATCCCACCAGGCCTCTGTCGCCTGGCACCATCTGCCCTGCATCTGGGCCAGCGTCGAATGCTCCAAGGCAAAGCCCCCGACATCCCAGAGCATGTCCTGAGGTTGGCGGGAGTCGGCCCAGGCAAGCTGAGAGCAGAGTGGAGCCTGCCGGGGTTCATTACCATGTTCCTGCCCGAATTCCCCCACAGAACTGTGCCTGGGCACAAACACTTTCAGGTAGACCTCAATTTCAACATAGACACCAATAATGTTTAAGGCTGGATATGACTGGATAATGTCTCTGTCTTTGCGCCTGTACCTCTCTCTGCCTCTGTCACTGTTCACTCCACCAGGTGTTGAGTTACATCGCCAAAGGGTCGTTTGGACCCATTCTGAAAGTGAAGGACAAGACCGAACAGAAAACATATGCTGTCAAAGTGAGTCTTGTGCCTGAATCTCACATTTCAAATGTGTTTATTTGATTGATCAAAGCCACAAATGAACGGCCAGTTTATTAATTTATGAAAATAATATGGTATGTGCAAATAGGCTAAAGTTGAAAGACAGTATGAGGTTGGTTTTGACTTAATACTGCTTTTACTTAGTATGCAAAGTGACTATTTGCAGGACTGTAAAAATGAAAGTAAAAGAAATACAGAATGTTTTTTATGCAGGCAAAACATTTGTAAAGACCACGATGTTAAAAATTACAATCAAATCAGGGCATGTAATTTTAACTTTATCCATTGAAGCTTTTACATATTTTTGTGCATGTAAAAATCATTCCAGTCCTGTGTAGTTTTGTTTCATCTCAGTATTTTTATCGCCCAACAGGTTATACCTAAATCAGAGATTCTAAGACTCGGTGTGTTGGAGCAGTCAAAAGAAGAAGTTATTGTCCAGGTGGGTATAAAGAACAGGGCCTTGAAAATCATTGTGAGTTTGTAGATTTGAATAACCAGTTTAATGTCTAATTCCAAACATGGCAATTTTGAGTATTTTAATTTTACCAACAAGACCTGAAGTTGTAAGTGAAGTCATATTTCAGACAACTAGTTAGACCCAATGAAGAGAAAAGTATAGACCTCTCTTTGATCGGTGGCCAAAATTGAGATTTTTCAGGTTGATCTTGGACATTTGCCCGCAGCGTCAGGTTCGCCACCCATTTGTCCATGACCTCCAGGACTGCTGGCAGACTCAGCGCCACCTCTACATTAGTGAGTTAGCCAGAGAACAGTGACCCAAATCCAACCCAGATCCACTACCCAAAAAAACCCTCACTCCGCCTTTTCTCACCTCAACACTGATAGTCTTGTCCAGAATCTACCCACAATCCCTGACCTAACACCTAGAACATGATTCCCAGAAGATTGAGATTCCAATTAAGTATTTTTTTTCTTGTTGTTTTGTCTAGCTACTGTAACCCCTACAACCCCAGTCTACCACTGCCTGTGCGTCTGCTTTGCCCCCTTTTCCTATCCTCCAGAGCTTTTACCCTTTTTTTACAATTCAGCCACTGACTCAGAAAGTGTGACCCAGTTTGTTAGCTACCTCACGCCCTGTGAAAAGAGAGCAACATTGTTAGCCCGGGGACCAGATGTTAAACGCTGCTGCAGCAAGACACACTTTTCACATTCAAAATAGAGGATGGCTTGGCTTGCTTAAACAGTGAATCATCGCTGAATCATTGAGCCATAAATGTAGATATGGGACATATTTGGAGCAAATCAAGACCATATAAAGCCACCCTGTATAACAGAGGGGTGGCTCCTTGATACTAGATTACTGTCTCCAAGAAGAGGGATCCATTATTCCAGACACACACCTATTTACTTTTCACCCCAACCCATTTTTTACCTTTATTTTTTAAAACAGACTACAGTACGTCACCTTTGTTTGGTTTGTAGAGGAAGTAGAAATAGTTTTACACACACTTCCATAATACATTCCCGTTTCCTAATTTCTTTTACTAGTGTGTGCTCCACATCCCGCTGACTTTCGCTACCCCTCACACCTCACATTTCATGACAGAGGCATGTTTTAATGCTGTCTGTACCCCCACAGTGTGTGACTACTGCAGCACAGGAGACCTGTACACTTACTGGCAGATGATTGGTCAGTTCTCGGAGGACACAGTGCGAGTGTTTGCAGCAGAGTTGGGATGTGCGCTCGGTGAGCATGCTACAATACTGACATATTAAACACCTCCTATTTCTCCTCAAATATCCTAATTAAATCAGAGGTGACTACAGGAAAGTTTCCCTAGCTAACAGTATTTAATTGTAAGTAATTATAAAAAGAAGAGGACTCGTTAAAATTAGATGAGCTCTCAAAGGATCTCCCACAGCAACAAAGCAGTGCCATTGGGCTTTAAATATGCCGGTGGGATTTTAAATATTTTAGTTTAGTTGAGTTTTATAGGTTTATTCTTCTTTGTTGGTTTTTCGCAGGTTTTCTGCACGACTTTGGGATTATCCACAGAGATGTGAAGGTAAGAGAGGGAGGTAATTCACAAGTTTTGGACCAAAATGACAGACCATTTATTCTGATTAATGGTACAAAATGCAAACAAAAGTTTTCCTTTTTAATAAAGATTGTGGGTAACATGAGTCCTTTCTTAACAAGTAATAAAAAATAGTTTTATTACTAAACACGTACGAAACATCAAATGGTGTGGTTTCCCAGTAAAAACCTTCAATGTTTTATACTTTAAAGATGTTTTCTACCAGTTCAGAGTAGATCTATTCCTTTGCATAAAATGTTTCCTTATCTGTCAACACACATTGTTAATTACTGTTTGTTAATCAGTCCATTGATGCATTCTTGTGATTAACTTATTAGATTTAAACTTTTCCTTTTATTCATTTATATTTTATTGAAGTAGAATTCTATTGAAATGTATCAATGTTGTGGCTGGGTTAGCTCAGTTGGTAGAGCGGTGCACATATGTAGAGGTTGACTCCTCGACGCAGCGGCCGCGGGTTAGACTCCGACCTGCGGCCCGTTGCTGCATGTCATTCCCCCTCTCTCTCCCCTTTCATGTCTTCATCTGTCCTGTGAAAATAAAGGCCTAAAAATGCCCAAAAAAATAATCTTTGAAATGTATCAATGCAGTTAAAATATAGTATATAATCTGTTTTTTTTGTAGATGGAGAATATCCTGCTGACAGACAACGGTGAGTAAAAACCAGCAGAGAGCAGCATAGCTCTGGTGTGTAGGAGAACCTTCCAGAAAACATCCTTACTGTGCACATATGTCATTCAATGCACATTAATGCAAACAGTATATATGTTTACACTGACAGGGAACAGACTTTGTATCCAATTACATTTGCTAATGAAATCAGATTAGGATTGGAGTATTTAGCTGTTTTACACTAGTTGTAACTGCATCAGTAAGATTCATCTCATGCCATGTGCACATAATGATGTAAAGAAAATGGTCTGTTCTAGGACACCTTCGCTTAGCTGACTTTGGTTTGTCTCGTCGCCTGGAGAGAGGAGGAAGAGCTTTTACCATTTGTGGAACCATCCAATATATGGGTGAGAAATATTCCACCACATCTGCAGAGCAGTCATCTGCAGATGCTGAGGACATATTAACAGACTAATGTTTTGTGCATTATTTTAATCTATTATACTGTGCAGTGAATATATGCATGTAAATGAACAAAGATATAGTACATCCAGTGCTGTGAGCGTGCTCTGTCTGCTATGCAGCCCCAGAGGTGCTGAGTGGCGGACCCTACAACCATGCAGCTGATTGGTGGTCGCTGGGAATTCTGCTTTTCGCATTGGTTACTGGGAAGGTGAGATCTTGTTGCCGGTAGGCTCGGCATGTCCAGCATGATGAGCAGATATTACTCTCAATCGTTCACTGACGTAGCTGAGATTTTGCTATAAAAGAAGATTGTTAAGAATACATTTGATGCTTTCTTCATGAGGTTATTTTACATTCGATGATCTAAATTTAAAGGACTCAAAGTATTAGTCATTAGCAGCCCTAGTTTTGCCATGTAAAATCTGTAAAATCTGGAATTCTGAAAATTTAAACACACCGAATTATTTCTCCTCATGTACCTCAAACTCTCCTCAGTTCCCCATGCCTCCAGAACCAGACCACTGCAGTATGCTGAGGAAAGTGAGAAGTTTTCCCTATGAAACGCCCCTGAGCCTCAGCTCCCCACTGGCCTTGCTAATAACAGAGGTAATTACACAAAGATGTGTAATCATATTGCTTCAAGACATTTAGATCTACACTTCAGGCTATTTGACTACATGCACCAGTATCTACTGACTGCACAGTTTTGCCAGTTTGATAGCATATTATGACCTACACACGTTTCTCTGTCCAGCTTTTGTGCAAGACTCCCTCCCGGCGCCTGAGGACCCTCGATCGCTTCAAACGCCAAACCTTCTTCCGTGGAACAACTTTTGACCTCGCCCTGCTGCAGCGCCAGCCTGTGGAGGTAACTGATGAATGTCTGGATGTAGCCAGTTTGGTTGTTGAAACCAGGGTTTTTCCTGCATAGAAAAATTGTTGGTGCCCTCCAAAGAGGTTTTAGACAGCCCCAAAGGGAAATCACCAGCACCAAAATGGTAAGAATTGAGAATAAAAATAGCAATTCAAATCCTCTCTAAATGGCCCATTCTGAGCCAGGAAAAACCCTGGAAACATGAGTCCGATTGTTGAAGAAATGTTCAATAATGCAGGAAAAGCAAAATGATTGTTTTCTTGTCACTGTCCAGGTGATTCTGGAGCTGAGAGAGAGACCAGACCGAGCTGCCAAAGCTCGACGAGGCCTCACTTTGTCTCTGCAACCTCTCAAAGGCTTTGACTACGACTCGTTCCTCAGCCCTCCCACCACACCGGACACGCAGCTGGATGCCAACACACAAACCCACACAGCTGCACCGTTCCCCGGCCCATTGTTCCCACTACAGCCTGCTCAGGAAAAAAGCCCACACGGAGAAGTGTTTGTGTGATGGACTTTGAGTTTACAGTAAGGTTACTAACACACTAAAAGTAAAGGCCTACATGTATGTATGTCTGCACAGTCATTCACTCTTACACACAGGTGTGCTGCGCCTTCTAAAATGTCTTATTTAGTAAAAGCCAAAATAGCTGATTATGATTTAATTTGACCTATAGTTTAGAAAGGAATGCTTCATTTGAGTAACATTTTAGAAAACCACTTCCCCACTTGTATTGGCAAGTTTTATGTTGGGTTTTCTGGGATTTACTGAACACTATTTTTTTCTTTTTTTTACTTGTTTGCCTTTCTACATTGAGCACCTTTTTCACTATATTTGCTAAAAAGTTGTGCAAGAAAGATTGTGCTATTGTTCATCTACTTTCAGTAACAAGTGACTGGTCATGGCTGCCCTGTTAATACATTCCTGTCAAACTCACCCCACATGGCAAAGATGACAATGCAGCAAGTTATATGTAGTTTAGTAGAACTCCATCCAAAACTCCTCAACAAAATGAGTGTATTTCTGAACTTCTGCCTTTATTTTCATGTTGCATGATTATGAAATTGTTTTGGTGGAAGGGGATGAAAGAATTTTTTGAGTGATCATGCTGTGATAAAACCTATTCTGTACCTTCAGTAATGCTGCGATATAACCTTTCCCTAACTTGTCCTTTACTGCCTAAATTCTATAGCAGGAGAAGTGTCTCTCCTCCTGTACTATTTAAAGTCATGCAAGCATAACATCAGATAAAGATGTGTATGCCTTCAACGTCTGCTTTTAGTTTGAATCATTTATAACCTGCCACTCAGGGGAGCACTTGCTGGTTTTTCCCAAGTCAGCCTTGATTTTGACTCCAAGATGGCAACCAGCTGTATAGATCTGAGCTGGGACTGTAACGGTTGAATGAACAACAGTATTGTTTACCTCTAGTTAACATTTTGATAGTCACAGGGATTTTTCTATTGTCAAAGGCTGCCGTAACCCTAGGCAGTAATCACACCTTCATGCACTTACCTGATCATCAGATTATATTATGATTTTGTAAAGTATGTCGTACCCAGAATGCCTCACGTGTGATCCTGAGCTTGCTTTTTTGTCACCAAAAATTTATAAATTTCTCTTTATAAATTTTGTATGACTATTTTGGATGCTATTTGGTGTTATATGTTATGTTACAATGTATTTTTGTAATTACCATGTAGCACAGATGGAATATTAAACTCTTACAGTACAGGGACCTGCTGATTTGGATGTTCTTTGTGTGAGATGGCTTGAAGAAAGAGAGAACTTGCTTCACTTTTTCTATCAGTTACACCACATTGTTTCTGCAGAAAGATAGCATGCCTATGGCATTTTGTACAGTATCCAGCAGTGGACATTTACCTAAGTGTGTAAGTACAATTGATAATGTTTACTTCTATTTTACTGCATTTCAGAGGGAAGTATTGCACCTTTTACTCCACTACATGTATTTGACAGCTTTAGTTTCTAGTCTCTTCACAGATTCATATTTTAGAATCAGCATATAAAATATGATGCCTTGTTTTACAGCACAGTATATAAAATCAACACACAGATTTTCTTTAATACAGTTTTATTTGATATGGTGCCATTGCACTTTTGTATTGAAAACAAAGGAAATAAATAAACTTGCAGTCATTAAGATTATCAGAAGGTAGACATCACTGCACAAACTTTTAGGTATATCTCAAGAGTACAGAGAGCGAAACAGCGATATTAAAACCCAGTATCCTTTACGTTAGATGGCCCACTTAATCCATAAAGGCAGTAAAAGGATGCCAGTACCTAAATATGTGGTCGACCAGTACGGAACTCCATTCCCTCTAGCAAGAGTAGCCTACAGGGTCCTAGTTAATTTGAATTTCTGCTCAGGAGCTATAAAAAACAGATTCAGTTTCTGAAGGTCAGAGAATTGGAAGAGATAGGCTACACATCTATGCATCTATAAGTATCCGGGTATTTTGTTTTATGGATTCTCTGATTTGGACCTCATATATATTTCAGAAAAAAAATATGGCAAACCTGTTGTACCTATAAAAATCATGTCAATAGCAAATTATTTTGAGGCTGTTTAATTTGAGGCATGGCAATGTATGATAATCAATTAGCTGTTGTTTTTTTTTTACCACTAGCTTCAAACTGAAAAAAAAAGCTCTAGATTAAAAACTTTTCACATCTTTTCTTATTTTCTACAAAGATGCAGAATCATGCTGCAATCTCACTGAGCGATGATGCTATCCGGCGCATGCGCGTAAGATATTCAGCGTCGTTGCATCAAATGACGCCGTGATGACAGCCCCACCCCCGGCTCGAGGGTTTTGTAAAGGGTCACGTTGCGCTGCAGCAGTGAAACAGAAGACCACATCGCATCCTCTGCACTCGTCTCACCTTCTCTCTCTGCTTCCAGACACCCAACAGCCGGTAAGAATGAACTCTGATTTGATCAATAAGACAGCTTCAGACGATTTTCATGTGTCATCGATAATAAATAAATTATAATAATGAGGAAGTGGCTGTGATGCTGCTCTACAACCTAAATCTAACTTCATCTTCTAGCTAGTTCGCCATTCAATGATTAGTAACGTTACCTGTGGCTCGTACGCCGTCAAAGTTTTCCCCCCTTTTAGGAATTTGTATTTAAAGTTGCTATTTCAGCCCACGGTCGAAATACGCAACAGGAAGGGCGCACAATTATGACCTTCAAGGATGAAACTGGACAGAGAAGAGCCTGTTGCGTCTGCCATCTGTTAAATCAACACATCCTTTTATTTGATACGTTTAATGTGCGTAGCTACATTTTGGTCATTATCCTGGATGGCAGGCAGCTGTGTCAGTGCCTGTCAGTGTGTATCTGCCCCTGAGCACGTAGACCTCTGATGTGATGGGAGGCGGGGCGGGCTGACGAGGAGTAGGCCATACTAAATATATAGGCTATAGGCCTATACAAAAAATAGAATTTTAAAAGCTAATCTAGCTTCAAATATTAATGCTATCGTACAATAATTCTTTATTGTATAAGCTTACACTTGATCACATATTGTGATTCAGTAATGTTCACTTTTCATTCAAACGTGAATGTGTTGTTTCTTAGTCTTGCATGATTGTAAACTGAATATATTTGGGTTTTGGACTATTTATATTTTATAGACCAAGCGATTTAAAGACATTAGATGTATTATTTATAGGAAAATCTGCATAATAATCAATAATGAAAATAGTAGTTAGTTGCAGTCCTAAAAAAGATATTAGAGCTGCAACTAAAGATTTTTTTCAATATCAATGAATCTTCTGATTATTTTCTTGAAAAATGCCAATACAGGTTTACCATCAAACATGGCTAAGAAACCCATATAATAGTCACATTTGACAGGCTGGAAGCAGTGAATTTAAATGATTTATCGATTTAACATAATTGTTAGTTTCTCATAAATTTTCTGTTGAGCTACTAATTGATTAATTGACTAATCGTTTTAGCTCTAGAGTATAGAAATAACATGGTGGTTCATACAGAAATGTAGGCTATTTGTACAATCAGAATGTATATACATTTCATAAACATAACACTAGAACGTAGTGTACATGACATGTTATGATTTAGTTGAATGTTAATTAGTAGTTTTATATCAACAGATTGTATTTTATGAAAATGTATCTCTATCGTTCCTTTAACCTTAATCATCTGTTCTCCTTCTCTGTTCAACTTGTCATGCAAATTGAAGATTAAACAATCCATTTACCAGTGTTTAAGAAGGTAATGTCATCTAAAACGGAAACGGTGCTCCTGCTATCTCTGCTGGATTAAGGCCTGAGGATAGAAACAAACACAGGAACGTGCATCAGTGCCGAGGCCAACAGCCCGTCTGGCAACAAAGTGCAACACTCCAAGCAGGCTTTTTACTTTTGACTAGTGCTGCCCTGCAAGAGCCATTCCACCTCCTTAAAGCTCATGCAGCTTGCAATGTAGAGAAGAAAAACAATGATGGTAAACCGCCAGATGGTGATAATGATACAGGCAAGGCAACAACACCTAGCAACAAGAAATGCGTCCTATTTTCTCTTCAAATGCTCTTATCCTCTCATCACCCACATTGCCTATCAGTATAATATTAACTATCCATAAATGTTAAATGTTCCACAGTGCCAGTCCCTGCCTACAGCCTTATACATAATATGGCAATATAGCATACAAGCTTCAAATATATTGTAGTTTAATACTTGCAGCAGTGGTTCAAAAAAAGACCTGTTGCATCATGATTTCTTTAGATCTTCTTTAGATTTTCGGTTGAGTTTGATATGTATGTATGTATTTGTGGTCTCTAACTGCATCCTGGGTTGGTAAGTGAGCCTATGCAGCATCAGTTTAACAGAACATGATTGACTGTTGTAGCATGTACTGCATGACTGTCTGGTTTGCAGTATGATGGCTGTGCACTGCATTTGACGTTTATTGAGTAGTAGTATTCACAGTTTTGAGCGGTTATGGATTACGCTACAGTAGGGAGTTGGCTCTTGCCTTTGATGTCGCAGTGCAGAAATGGTGTTGGTGTGGTTGAGGCTGACCACTGTGCAACAGGATGGAACGAGATCACAGAGGGACACGATGGAGAGACGGTTAAGTCAGCTAAATAATATTAATCTCAGCTGGCTCTCCATCTCATCTAATTTCTCGAATTTCATCCTATTAAGATTACCTCATTTAATGGAAAATATTCCAAAATAGCTTTTTTTAGTGACCACTCCAAAATATACTGCCTGTCATTTTAAATCATGCAGTAATGTCCATGATGACAAGATAACCCCTGCACACCGTGTGGCACTGTCTGGTAGATATTTAGTAGTTTAGTAGTGGTAGCATTTTTGCTGATAAAGAAGATGATTCTTCAAACAAGCATTTCTGTGTTTGCGCTGCTGAAGTGCCCTTGAGCAAGCGGGCCAGCGGAAACTTACATTCATACATTGTGTTTGACCAAACATTGCATAAAATGTAGATTTCACATCACCAATGTTTCCTCAGCAGAAACCCAACCACGCTATTGTTGAAGCACGCAGGTGCTTCACAAAAGATAGCAGGTATTTGCTGAGCACGGGTTTGTCTGGCTAACAGTGGAGCAGGGCTGTACACACATAAACATACTGAAGTCTCACACGTCATGCCTTTGCCCTTGGGTTGGCCTTTATCAAGTGTAAATACCCTTTTTTATTCACTGGAAAGATCTGCATGCACTTTATACTCCTGGTCTAACTGTACCCCTCAAGGGATGTATTGTCCCCTGCTGGCCTGGCCTCTTTCATTTCAGCTGCATGTATAATTTAACTATTGGCAATGAGCCGTGCTTGACAGTTGTGTTGTGGTAACTGCACACTGTTTTCAGTGAGAGGCCTGTGTGTGCACTCTAAAGGTTGTTATCTCATGGCTTTAAGCTGAGGATTAACACAGAGGATATAGGGAATGTTAGACAGTGTCCTACCACAGCAAATCAGCCTCAGTTGGGAATCCAGTAGTCTGTTTATTGTTGAGCTATACGAAACCCTCCTACTAGTAGTATTTATTTTTTAATTTGTCACTAAAAGAGTAGCTTCCACCCATAAAACCGATTCCTCTATAGCTGATCCAATATTATGGCACAGGCCGGGGTACTTTAGATGTCGAACAAAGCTATAACTAGTGACCTCATTCACTGGGAGTGGCTTGGCAGCCGGTGCAATCGACCAGAAAGGGAAGTCACAGCTTGTTCCCTGGCACAGCCTGCATTAGTGGGAGTGATGCGTTTTTGTGATGTGGGGAAATGGGAATTTACAAATCCTATGCGTGTTCATCTTGTATGCGTCCAATAGCATGCCTCAGTGAGCAGAGCAGGAGGTTTGAAGGAAACTAGATAGGGTGATTAAAAACGTGGAAACAAGTCATGTATTAATCAAGGCAAATAAATAAAAGACATGTATACGTGCAATGCACAACGAGAGACATAATGACATTAAGGGAAAACAGGAGATGGCTGAGTGTTGCTGAGGAGAGAGAAACGAGCCGTGCTGCATCCAGTCCTGAAGCTATAATGAGGACTGGCAGCAGAGTGTATATATAGGAGCCCTGTTACGTAATCGCTACCTCTCTGTCTTCTGTGCTTCATGTGGGGTGGGGAGGGGTTATGTAACTGCTTATTTACGACAGAGTGAAGAAGGGAATAGGGAACAAAAAAAGTCTGGTTTGAAGTGCGCACATCGTGACAGCACTGCTGCCGCCAATATAGCCAGACAACATATCAAAGAGTATTTTCTTCTTTGAGTTAACAGTCATATTCAACCCCATGTCAATTTCTGTCTATTTATGTGGCTCGTATTTTCTCTCAGGAAGCACATCTTTTGTTCATAGTTCATACACACTGTGTCCATGGATTGTGTGACTTTCAGATACCATCTTATAGGAGCTTTGTCACCTTCACCTATCCTCCTTCCCTGACTGAGAAGAGCAGCGAGGTAGCCATGTTGAAGACAATACAGGGACAGAAGAATGAGGCCAGTGCTGGACGGTCGTCAAGGTCGACACACCGTGAATCAATGTGACCTCTTCATGGCTTTCTCTCTCTTTCAGCCACCATGACTCACCAGTATCCCGCACTGACTGCTGAGCAGAAGAAAGAGTTGCAGGAAATCGCTCAGAGGATAGTAGCTCCAGGAAAAGGCATCCTTGCAGCTGATGAATCTACCGGTGTGTTGTGTGTTGTGTGTTGTGTGTTGTGTGTTGTGTGTGTGTGTGTGTGTGTGTGTGTGTGTTTACAAAAAGATAGATAGGAGAATCACAAAATCAATACTGTTCATCACGTCTGTCTAAACTTGTCGTGTGTGTTGTTTACAGGCAGCATGGGGAAACGTTTGAATCCCATCGGGGTTGAGAACACAGAGGAGAACAGGCGTCGCTATCGCCAGCTGCTCTTCACAGCCGACGAGCGCATGGACAGCTGTATCGGAGGGGTCATCTTCTTCCATGAAACCCTGTACCAAAACACAGACGATGGCACTTCCTTTGCCAAGCTCATCAAAGACCGCGACATTGTTGTTGGCATCAAGGTACACAAAGCTCAATGTTGTAGTAAATAACTTAAGTCATATTTAACCCTCCAAAGTTAGACGTCTTTAGCCTGAAAGTAGTGGGTTTAATCTCAGTCTCCTAAAACATAAGAACTTGAGGGTTGGAAGCTTAGCCTAAATTTGTGGTGGTTTGCTTTGCCTCTGTGTCCCCACAGCCACTGTGTTGATATTATACTGCAGCCAAATATTTCAGTTCAGCAGGCAGAAACATAGTCATTTGTTTGGCTGGTAAAACTAGAAAGGCTCCCAAACTGTATATAAAACACAGACTTGTTGTCAGCATATTTAGACGCACACAGACCCACCCACCAATAACAGCAGATCAGGTTAAAAGGACAAACTGAATCAAAGCAGTATAAGATGTACATTCAGGAAAGTTGTGTTCAATTAAAGAGTGAAATTCTGTGCGATTTTGTATTGGATGCTCTACATGATAAAGAAAACCAAGTATGTCACTTTATATAAGCAAAAATTGGTGCACTTGAGAATATGAATTTACATTGTGATTTTAGTGTAATATCACATGTACAACATTATTTTAAACAATTTCCTTCTTTCTAGGTGGACAAAGGTGTTGTGCCCCTTGCAGGAACAAATGGAGAGACCACCACTCAGGGTAGGTGGCATTAGGAAAACACACTCTAAAAGCCTTTACAAACATTACAAAACCCCTGCTGTGTTTCTGATGGATGGTTCCATGTTTGTGTTGGAGTGTAGGTCTGGACGGGCTGTCTGAGCGCTGTGCGCAGTACAAGAAGGACGGCGCAGACTTCGCCAAGTGGCGCAGTGTACTGAAGATCAGCGACACCACACCGTCTGAGCTGGCTATCTTTGAGAATGCTAATGTTCTGGCACGATATGCCAGCATCTGCCAGCAGGTTGGTGTGAGATTACTGAAAATGTTATTTAGTTAGGTTAAAAAAAGGTATTTTTTTCCCTCTGTTTTTTAAAATTGATTTAGTTAAATTTAGGGAGTTGAGGACACTACTGGGCATTATAACAAACTCATAGTGTATCTGTTAGAATGTGTAAATTTGCCTTAAACTTATACTTTGTAATGTCTCCTAGAATGGCATTGTTCCCATTGTGGAACCTGAGATCCTTCCTGATGGAGACCATGACCTGAAGCGTTGCCAGTACGTCACTGAGAAGGTGAATTTACTGAGGACTATATATAACACAAACCACTGTATACATCCTTTTTAAATGTTTATTTCACTACAATGCTCTCACTGTATTTTGACATACATGTGTCTCTCTCCTGCTGCTAGGTCCTAGCTGCAGTGTACAAGGCTCTGTCAGACCACCACGTGTACCTGGAAGGGACACTGCTGAAACCCAACATGGTCACAGCAGGACACTCCTGCCCCACCAAGTACAGCAACGAGGAAATTGCAATGGCTACCGTCACCGCCCTGCGCCGCACCGTGCCTCCAGCTGTCACAGGTCAGAACACAGATAGATCTAAGAAAGAAAAGTGAATTGGCTGGGATCTGTACAATATGTAAGTGACGTGTGCATGTATGTCTCACACTAAGTCAAATCTGTAAATAGATTTTGACACAAGGAAAATATTACCTGGAAACCACTACATTACTAATACATAATTCTAAAAATACACTTTCTGCTATAGTATCAATAATGTATTTTATAAATACTTAAATTTGAAGGTCCATTATTACTAAAATATTCGGTATAGTTTCCTGGAAATAATTTCATACAAATTTTAGGTGAAATAGAGACAAAGTACTCAGACTGTAATGTTAGCTAATATTTAGTTAGTTGCACTAAGTTTAAAATGAATTTTAGTAATAAAAATGACATAAGAAATTATTAGGACATTATTAGGGATTTATGGACCCTTAAAATAAAGCATTACAACGTAATGTATTGCAAGAGTGTGTATTGTTATATATTGCCAGATTAATTCTTTGTCCCACCCTCAAATATTAAGAAAGCCAGATAATTTATCTATTTTTAGCTTTTTTTTTTTTTTTTTTTTTTTTCTTTTCTTCTCAGGAGTGACATTCTTGTCAGGTGGCCAGTCCGAAGAAGAAGCCAGCGTGAACCTCAACGCCATTAACAACTGTCCGCTTGCCAAGCCCTGGGCCCTGACTTTCTCCTATGGCCGCGCCCTGCAGGCCTCTGCCCTGAGCGCATGGAGAGGAGAGCTGAGCAACGAGAAGGCTGCCGCTGAGGAGTTCTTGAAACGTGCTCAGGTCAGACGAAACCACGAACAGACATCAGACCCATCCTTCGCAGAGTAAAATGAAACAGTTACTTTGTGCATCATTGTAAAATTGTCTCTATTTTGTCTCTTCTTTAGGCAAACAGTCTGGCTGCACTTGGCAAGTACGAGTCTGCTGGAAGTGGTGCCGCCGCAGGACAATCCCTCTACGTAGCTAATCACGCCTACTAAACATCTACCACATTCAACTGTGGCCTAGTTATAGTCTTATATCTGCTCTGCTATTCCTCCTCACTCCTCCATCAATCACGGCCTGCGCTGTCTACTGTACCTTAGAGTTGTCCGTTATTAAAATTACTACTACTTTATTTAACCAAACAAATCAAAACTGCTTTGAGACAATTTATGACTGAAGTGGAAAACTGTTATGCCGTGTCAGAGATGGACAGTAAGAAGCTGCAAAATGTTAACAATAGATCAAGATAGAAAGACAGTATTTAATTCATGCCTCTTCTCAACTGCTGCCGTCTCCACACCCGGTGCTGTCTCCCTTTCTCTCGCACATGATCAATCTTGAACCACTTCTAAGCAGTGAGGTGTGTGTTTGTGTCTGTGTTTGCTTATGTCAAAATGCAGTATTGGCTCATCCTCAAAGCGCTATACTAACATCTTCCCTGACAGTGGGACCAACCAATTATTAATGGCATCAGTACATCCTTTAAGGGACAGAGGACAAGACAAATGTAAGGACGTTGACTTGCGACTGTCCAAAAGTGCAGGGTGCTTGTTGTACTTTCAGAAAGCCTTAGCTCCAGCAGAGGTCAGTAGACTCTCACCAGGATTCATCCTAACCTTTTTGTTAACCACAGGCTTCTAATCGCCACTAATCAGAGAAACATCTTGTGTGTCTGTTAGTATAACATTATGTTGCAGTTACATACAGTAATTAATGTATTTAGTTGTGTGAAGGTGTCGATATTATGTGATGCTTGTGTGTCATCCCCCTCCTTCCTGATTTCCTCCAGCCTGCCCCACAGGAACAGGAGATGGTTTCTATTGACATACTGTATTGTGGACCAATATGTGGGGTTAGCAGCGGGGAAACACTCACTGCTGTGTTGGGATACTGTGATGTTTGTGATGTTAATATTGTTCTTAAAGCACTTGGTGTGTCAAATAGTGGAGACAAACTAAAAATAAACATTAAAAACTACATGCGATCTCATTGTGTGACATTATTGCTGCTATTTTTAGTGTCTATCTGCACTGGTCAGTTTAGATTATTGGAGGACCTTTTTACTATTATGTTTTTGAATTAATATTACTGCTGCATTAATGTGTATGTTGCATTTTACTGCTGTAGATGTTTAAGGTTGTGCTCAACTTCTTTATATAGTGGTAGGTAATTTAATATACAGCAATGTATCCTATTTTATAAGATAATCATGTTTGTAACATATCTGTCCTGTGAGAACCACATATCTCTAAAAAGTCAATTTTTCATGAGCTCAGAAAAACAGCCCTGTTTCTGTCCAATCATTTTCCAACTGATCCAAGAGGGTTTTTAAATAGTCCATTAAGTTTAAGAAGTAGGATAATTTTCTCAACCCATAAAGGAGACTTAATCCTTCTAAATCTTGCAATAGTGGCTTAAAGGTAAGGCCAGAAAGTAACAAGTATGATCCTGAGATCAGCTTAATGAATTTGGATAGGCAAAGTGAAAGAGCAGTGCCTGCCCCTTAATGCCACCCATGAGCCCTTGAGCAATGCCCCTACCTCCCGACTTCTCTGGTAAAGCTGCTCAGTGTAAACCACAGTCTGTATAAAATAGGTGTCAACGTGTGTGGTTGTACTGGGCAGCTTCCAGTGTGACTGTGCATGTCCTGCTTTCATCAGTGCACAGGATGTGGCTGAAAATTACAGCCTTGCTCTCCATCCGTTTGAATGCGTAACATTTAATAAATCAAAATGAAAATGTTTTTAGATACTGTTCACTTTTCTAACATTAATAAAGTTTGTGAACCATAGCATTAGTCCTATATTTTCTATTATTTATCTGTCAATCTCTACAGTATATGTATACATTTTCACCATAGGCCTACACAATAATAAACAGACCTGTAATAAATAATAAAATCACGAAATGTATAATTAGATTATGCTGCTGATGTATTGGATTGCATTGAAATGTTGAATGCTTCTAATATTTTTGCTCTTTTACTTGTACAGAGTGGACAACATAATGAAAACACCGCTCAGTATAATGCAGACCAATCAGTACGCCTCAAATGTATATTGTTAACACTAAATAATTAACATAAGTAAGGTGACATAAGGTTTCTATTTTTCGGGTGCCTTGTATTCACGCAGAAATACAAGTGTTTATTTGGACTTTTTAGCTAATTGAAAAAAATGTTGCCAACATTCAAGCCACCACCACCACACTGGTTGCCAATTTCTCACAATGTTTTTGTGCGTTTAAAATGTTCACCGGGTGGGCCGACGGTTACTGCTCCTTACTGCGTCTCAAACAAACGTACTGCCTTCTCGGAGTTTGGGACAGACAGACATAGAGTTTTATAGTAAAATATTTGGTTACATTAAATAAAATTGTAGCTATGTATCTGGACCACGACTTGTTGTTGTTTTTACAGCCAAGTAAAATCGCCCGTTTTGTTTTTAACGTCGGTCATATGACGTTTGACTGGGTGTGTCCTCATAGCAAACGCACCCCTGTTCATTGACAGAAATGGCTACCTCGGAAGTGGGTGAGTAACGTTAGCTTCATAACTTAATTCTGTATGAATTATTTCCTTACTACATAAAGACAACAGTTTACAGCAGTTTGTTAGAGCGCATTTCACACGTACAACATTTGTAGCGACCCTAGCACGAGGCTGTTTTCTCCAGACCCTCTGAAGCTAACAACTAGCCGCACCAGCAGTTGCAGCAATGATGCCCTCCCTCATCTATCAGTTTTTGTGTGTTTTATTTCACAATTAACTGGCTACAACATTGGAGTTCCTAAAACCCCCTAAATAGAGCAAAATGCCTTTATTTCCCCAATATTGTATATTTGCTAGTTTTGAAACTAAACCGGGTCAGCCTTTTACTTTATGTTGACCAATTAGCTAACGTTAATGGTGTCTCTCTGTACGTTAGCCAGCTAGCTACATCTTTGCATCTAATTAATTTAAGGAAGTCTTGATTAACGTTAGGTCTGCCATGTAACATCTAGCTAGCTCAGTCTCTTATGAAACATATAACGTTATATGTAATTGAATCAATGGTCAGTCCTCTGCCATGGATATAAATCTAACGTTAATTGTACTTTAAGATATCAATATGTATCTACTGACAAATCAAGGTATTTCTCACATTGATGCAAATAATAAAACAGTCCTGTGTATTGATTTGGTAAAGTGCTCACAGTGGCCCTTAACACAACCGAGGTAATACAGGGACAGCAACCACAGTATAAACGACATGGCAAACTCTCAGGCAGTTGACAAATGTCTCTATATGTATGTATAGATAGATAGATAGATAGATAGATAGATATCTGTTAGAAAATTCCAAAAGACGTGTTTGTTTGATTTCTGAGGAGGAAGAAGAAAGGCTTGGTCCAATTGAAAGTTAAGCAAAAGATTTAATACAGCAGAATGATGAAATGACCAGTCAACAACAATACACAATAAAACACTAAACACTGCCAGCAGCAGACATGGATCTGTGTTTCTCCCTGATGGAGTCACATAAGAACCAGGCTCGTGACATGACAAAACAGTACACTGCAAGCAGCAGACATACAGAACATGCTTCCCCTGTTGGGTCACAGTTTGCAGTCCTGAAATCACCTCAGTCACACAAATGTATTCCCTAGAAGTTGAGGGTGGTACCTCAAATGAAATCCCTCCTCATTGGTCAAATGTCTCTCAAAAGAAAAGGTGTTAGTCACACCCGGCCAGAGGATCTTACCAAGTCAGTGTCAATTGTTTTCCAAACTACAGGAATACTCATTCTTTGTCCTAATCAAGTCTGGCCCAACAGGGGATGGCTCCCCAAAAGGCAGGAACAGCACTTTACCTTTCCTGTGGGGACAATGAGTATCCTCTAGAATGCAAATTGACAGTCATGACTTGATCATTCTTTAAAAGCTTGGGTTGGAATGAGGCATGTCAAATGTTAATTAAGGCTAGTCTGTTGATTCAATCTAGCTGTAGGGTACATATGGTATTAGACCAAAAGTACATATATATACATACATACATACAGTAATGCCTTGAGGCTTATCTGTCTGACTGTCTTTGTTTTTTCTCTCAGAGCGCAGACGTGGCCAACTTGCTGCTCTGTCCATAGCAGCAGTGGTCATCATGGTGGGAGTCCCTCTGTGGTGGCGAACAACTGAAACGTACCGCGCCTGGTTGCCCGTCAGTCAGATAAATGAGTTGGCTAATATGCAGGTATGTTTGTGCTTTATGCTATTAAATATGTGACCTCCATCTTGTGGTCCATTTTATCTTCCATGTCTCATACCCATTTCTTTTAAAAATGTTCCTCTCCTTATGTCTTTCCTTTTGTAGCTACAGTTGAGTGCTGATGTGGAGGTGGTGTTTGCACGTGGAACGGTGACACCAGAACAGCAGAAGAAGGTCCCACTGACACAGACACAAGATGAGGAACACACAGTAGATGGTGATTTAATATTTAAGGCTGTCTGTGATCCTATGGTTACAAAATATGAAGACTGCAAGTTAATTCATGTCTAAAATTCGTGTTTCCAGAGAACACAGCTTTGAGGTACAGGTATGAGATAAGGTACCGCACAGCTACAATCATGGAGGAGGACGCGCTGGACCAGCCCACTGCTGCAGGTGAGATGCTGTCTGCCTGTCAAATCCAACTTTAAGATCTTCAGATGCTAACATGTGTTATCTCAGTGGGACCACAGGTTGTAATGTCTCTATATCTCTTCTCCTTTAGAGGCAGATCTTTCTCTGCACACACTAAGTGAGAGTCCGTGTGGCTCTTTAGTTGTGTATGTGATCCCAGAGTCATCTTCACTGCTGCCTGAGGTTAAAACTCAACTTTTTTATTTTCTTTTTCCCCCCTGTATTTAGTTTTAAAGAGTATTGTTTGGCTACTGTTAACCTTTTCATTATTTTATATAAGTGTGTATGTGTTTATATGTTAAAAGAGTTCATTAAAGACTGTGTGTAGTTTAATGCTTTGATTAATAGTGAAATTAGCTTTTATGAGCTAATGGATCTCTGTGGAGTCAAGTAGCGTTTTCACTATAATCCATCCAATATATTCTGTCATTACTGCTTAGAGTCTAACTCTTAAATGTCTAAATACAGTACCTTCTGCACAGCGTTTAAACAGAATAATGTGTCCTTTGTGTCACTCTGCACAAGTAGAAGATATTACCCAATACTGTACTAATGTGTACCTTGACGCTTCTTAGGACATGGACGTGTATATCGGTCAGCGACGGACAGCCCTGCTGCGTATTGGTGCCCAGATGAGAGTGGGCAGGACAGTAGAGCAATTGCTGGCTCATCTGGAGCCTCGGATCAAGCAGGTGCTGCAGGTGATGTCTTTTAGCCACACCGACATCACCGCCGCCCTCAGTGACAGAGTTCGTCTCAGCCCTGGCAACAAAGAGAGCATCGCTGACAGTATGAGAGCCTTTAAATCCAGCCCAGGTTGGTCTTTGTTTCAGCACAGCCATAAAGTGGACCAACTTAGTTTCTATTTCCAGTCAGTAAATTCTTCAACTATGTAACACTTTCCTTTTGTTTTATGCTTATTCTAAACTTCTCTTTAGGTTATGAGATAACATTCAGTCTGTTAAACCCAGACCCCAAGTCACACCGGCTACACTGGGACATAGAGGGTGCCGTACAGACTTACATCCAACCTTTGCTTACAAAACTAGCCCCTGTGGCCAACTTCAGCCTTGACTCTCAGGTACTTTGTCTGCAAGTGTGTGAATGTACACAAATACAAGGTGCTCAGCTACTGCATGTTAATAAATATATTCTCCTTACAGACCTTATACTACGCCATGCTCGGTGTCAACCCACGCTTTGACAGCAGCAGCAGCGCCTACACACTCAACTCTGATAGCCTCGCACATGTCATTAACCCTGTGGAGGCTAGACTGGGTAAAAAAAACCCACTGAATGTTTTTCAAGTTTTTGCCAAAAAAAGAAATGTGATGTAGGTTGTTCTGGTGTATTTATATCTGGTGTATTTATATTTGATTTTGAGGCTCAAATGCTGCATCTTCCAACCCGGTGTTGAATTTTCTTCTGTACGTCCCGGATGCCCACCATTCCCCCCTTTACATTCATGACAACAAGAAACAGGAAGTGCCTTCTAATGCGTTTCACTCTCCACGTTGGGGGGGAATTATGGTAAGGTAATCTAAGGGCAACACTGGGTGACCGTACTCTTAATACTATGAATAGTTATAACTTAGTATGACTGAATATGTCAAATATAAATCATTTGTTAGCTTTGCAGTATTTTTGCACTCTTCATTTCTTGTTTTGGGTACTGATCAACAAAAAATGTCTTGTCCATGTTTTTATAGGTCTATAATGTTAATGGTTTCTATAGACCAGAGGCTGTGTTGCCTGTTGACATCAACATCAACATGGCCAAAGTCATGGGAGTCTTCCTTGCACAGCTTCGGTAAGTGGACATCTTCAAAACAACGGGTTGCTTTTCCTGTAGACACGAGCTAACTTTCCTGTACCATGTCCTGTCAGACTGTTGCTGGGTGTGCAGTCGTCTACCGCTCCCCCTGGCTTCCTGATGGCGCCGTGCGGCAGTACAGGACTAGCTGATTGGGAGCTGGACCGTCTCATGTGGAGTCGGAGTGTGGAAAATGTTGCAACAGCAACTACCACCATCACCTCACTGGCACAGCTGCTGGACCAGATAGGCAACATTGTTATCAATGACAACATTGCTGAACAGGTAAGATGCATACACTTGCATTAATCAGTAGGTGTCTATGTTGCCTATTTGTGTGGGTGTACA
Organism: Sander lucioperca; assembly: GCF_008315115.2. Lineage (NCBI taxonomy): Eukaryota > Metazoa > Chordata > Actinopteri > Perciformes > Percidae > Sander > Sander lucioperca. Next base: position 13,987,541 of record NC_050185.1, on the reverse strand, counting down.
TATCTGGCCATATGGGGCTCTGTTCTAGGGCATTCGAACACTAAAATGGTATTTGACTGGCCTGGTACTGTCCACATCTCATATTTGTGAAGTGATTCAAACAGGTCTGGTGTTGTGCTCATTGACAGCTGTTTCCCCCAGTTAGAGAAACTATTGACCAGTCAGAGCTTAGTAGGTGGTAAGTAAGAATAAGGCATGTCGTTGACTTGCATAGCTAGCTAAAAAGAATATCAACAAAAAAGGTGATAAGCATGGATGAGATAGATGTGGCTGTACCTGTAAGTTGATTTATAGAAATAACTTATTTTTTTGGAATGAAACTTTACTTTTTAGCTCCATTACTGATTGGGCTCCTATAACAGCCAATTCACCATAATGTTGTTAGTTCTATTCAACACTTTCATCTTGGCTTGGCTGAAATGAACATTGCAGCCTCTAGGGAACACTAGACTGGGACTCTGCATATTGTTAATAAAGTATTTTAGGCACTTTATAACTAAAACCCCAAACATATTTCTTTGGTCAATGTGAAAAACATTAATTTAACTGCTACTAAAACTATTACGGCAGCTTCCATATTAATTGCAAAGGACGTCAAGGATATGAAACTTGCTACTGTTTGATGAGAGAAAACCAAAAAGTTTACTCCCCCTCTAAACGAAAAAACTACTACTACAAACACAATGTCAGGCTGAATGAATGAACAAATTACAGTGCCTAATTGGGTATTTAGACTCTAAAATAAGTCGTAATTCTACTATTCCCTTTCCTATAATTTCATCAGTTGTATCTAACCTGTGATTGTTGTTGCTGTCCCTAAGGTGTCCAGTGCTGTCACGTCTCTGCAGCTGGCTGTGGCTGAATTGGAGGCTGGGAACCTCGGCTTTGCTCTGCAGTACAGTAAAGAGGCCATAATGGCATCAGAGAGGGCATTCTTTGACCCTTCACTTCTCCACCTTCTCTACTTTCCTGATGACCAGAAGTTTGCTATCTACATACCACTCTTCCTGCCCATGTGTGTACCTATTTTGCTGTCACTGCTCAAGATAGTGTCTGAGGCTAGACAGAAACGCAGAGAGAAGCAAGCCAAGAAGGACTGAGAAACACTTGAAGAAAAGATCTAAATAAAAAACAAACTGTTTTGTCAGTGGCCTTGACATTTAGGTGAAAAGGTACGCATGAAGAAACATATTTGCAGCATTGGAGTGTGGAATTTACAAAATAGTCACACATGATTTTATTGTTTCATGTAAGGAATTGTTTATCTTACAATTTTAATGAATGGCTGCTGGGCTGTATGACACTGTATACTGGAAAGCTTGAATTGTTGTAAATGTGAGTAAGTTTTATATTTGAATTCCACTTTCTATTCTAAGTTATTAACAAATAAAGACTTAACTCATGTGTTCACTCTTTGGTTAGCAAAAAAATAAGAATACCTGATTTTATATCATTATTACATTTGGCAAGCACTCCTAAAGCAATTTACACCAATTGTGTCCATTAAAATTAAACATAAACACAAGGTCTACTAAATAGTTTTTTCAGAAGCTTTCAATTGCATCTCACTGTCTTCATCAGCAGAGTTGTTTGTAATTCAGTGGTCTTGGGATTGTTTGTCTTGCTAGACAAACCAAAGCACTGACTGTTGTCCTTTAAAGCGGTCACAATGCATTTGTGTTGATACTTCACCTGGGTCACTGACTGAACCTGAATGTGGCCTAAGTAATCAGATCCTATTTTATCCTCAGTGTCACTTGGATATAGTCACAACCTGTTGTGTTAATGTGGAAAGGGGCAAAAAGGATACATACTGTTGACAAAACAATCTCACCTTAAGCTTTATTTAGTAGTTTTTGATCATAGTACATCATTTTCATTAGCAGATGGAATTTCCCCAGTTGTTTTGGAATTGTAGAATTTCCATTTTTGTCCGCTGATGAAGATCACTTGATAAGATCGAAAGCTCCACAACAGCTGCTGAATGGACCTTGAGGTGACATTGTTATACATGTTGTAGGATGACTCCAACTCCAGTGCGCTAGGTGGCGGTGTGCGCACATTTAAAGCTAGTTGTGATCCGCCACACCACTGAAGAAGAGTGCTTTGTTGGAGGAGGGCTTGAGTCGCGGCTTGCAACTTTTAGCTCGTGTAAATTTGATTGTTTTGACATTTACCCCGAAGGATTTCAGCTGTAACGTTAGCTAAATTGTTAACGAGTAATTCGCCGGTAGTATAATATAATAAAAATAACTACCTAAGCGTAATTTCATCGTGTGTTCGGCCGGAGGGGACCTGTTTAGCCAGCTTGCTAACTTCCTTAGCTAACGTTAACTGTTATTGTTAGCTAGTTTTGTGCTAACATGTCTGGCGGAGGTATAGTTCGAGGACCAGCAGGGAGCAACGACTGTCGGATATATGTGGGGAATCTCCCTCCCGACATCCGCTCAAAGGACGTCGAAGACTTGTTTTACAAATATGGTGCCATTCGTGATATTGATCTGAAAAATCGAAGAGGAGGACCACCGTTTGCCTTCGTGCAGTTCGAGGACCCGAGGTGAGTTGCATTCTCCCGCCACATAGATGGCTTACACGCACACGCGCTTTCAAAATGTATAGCTAGCTGGCACACACTCCTATAAACAGGCATATACACTCAGTTGCCAATGTATTAGGTATATGTGCAGTCAACACTACCTTCATTGAGGCTTTAAATGTTAAAACCGTTTAAAAGAGGTACGTTAAAGATGCAGTGGGTGGAATGCAACAAAAAACTCGAGAATTTGAAGTGGAGTGAGACCTCTTTCTGCAGCTCTTTGTCTCACGGGCAATGCATTCGCAGAAAAGCCAATAGGAACGCCTGAATCGGAGCCAAGAGTAGATGCAGAAGTCTGGTTTTCACTAAGGCCACTTGCATTACAATATGCTGATGGATTTTTGCCCAACAAGGCCAATAATAAAATGCCTACTACACAGGTGGTGTAGCATTTAAAGCTGCAGTGATTAGTTGATCGACAGAAAATTAATTGATTAATCATTCAAGAACATTTTCAACATTCTCTGGTTCCAGCTTCTCAAATGTGAACATGTTGCCTTTTCTTGCCAGACATGGTAAATTGAACATCTTTGTGATCAGACAAACAAGACACATGGCATTACAGTACCTTATTTCTTATGTATAGATGGACCTAATTAATGCTGTTATGCTTCTAATTAAAGAGTCACGTTTCATGTTTCCCACCACAGATTTCCCTTGTTAAGGTAGATTTATGCCGTGCCTTCATGTTGCATTGGTTATAGAGAATGAGTCGCGGCCTGGGTCCAGCGTTCCGCTGCCGCTGGGTCTAACGGTCTCTCCTCTCCCCGCAACTGTGTACCCGTAATACATCCATTGTCGGGCCGCTCTCCTTCCAGCCATGGATGTATTAAGCTCCCAGCGAGTTGCGACTCAGTTTACTGCCCCACTAACACGTGTTGTCACCATGACAACTAAGAACAATCGCCATTTTGTTGTTCGATCCTCATCGAATGACCACGGCAAACAGTTCAATGACCCTTCTATCCATTTTTTATTTCTATGGTCGTACACTAATTGAGCAAGATGCATTTTTCCTCCAGGTTCCATTAGTATAGGCCAGTAGTTGTAAGATAACGTACACAACCAACATACACGACCAAAACAAACCAATCAGCTTAACTCGTATCTGGGGGGGATTTAACAGGGATTCTGAGGATGCTGTCTACGGCCGCGATGGTTACGACTACGATGGCTACCGCTTGCGTGTTGAGTTTCCTAGAAGTGGACGGGGAGGTGGAGGAGGAGGAGGAGGTGGTGGTGGTGGTGGAGGACCAATGGGACCCCAAAGGGGAAGGCATGGCCCGCCTTCCCGACGTTCAGAGTACAGGGTTGTTGTGTCAGGTGGGTGATGTGTTCCTCCCTCTGCAGGTTATGCTTATCTCTTTACGTAAGTGTATAGATGAACATATGAGTCTTACGTCACCTTTTCTTGTCAGGTCTTCCTTCCAGTGGAAGCTGGCAGGACCTGAAAGATCACATGCGAGAAGCAGGGGATGTATGTTATGCCGATGTGTACCGTGATGGCACCGGGGTGGTGGAGTTCGTACGCAAAGAAGACATGACCTACGCTGTCCGTCAATTGGATAACACCAAGTTTCGCTCTCATGAGGTACGTAAAAGGGTTTCAGCCTCAAGCTAACATAATAAGGAATGGCTGTGGAAGGGATTACATTTTGAAATTGAAGTTTTCTTAAATGAAAGCAGGGGTGAATGTGACCAGGCGGGCAGTCAAAGGCCAATGTTAAGTTATAATGATTATGTAATGTTACATTGCATTGTAATTCTGGCTATGACAATGATGGTAACATTGGTAAAAAAATAAGCCTCAATGATTTATCAGATTTTATTTTTTTTTTACCAAACATGCATTGATATATTTTGGTCCAAGTGAAGGCTTTACTAATGAACTAATGAACCACAAAATATGTTTTGTAAGTTAAGCAACTATCCCAGAGGAAGTCTTTAAGATGATGTCCAATTTAAGTGTTAATGCAGCTGATGATCATCTTTGCATGTATGCATGGCCAATTACAAATTCAGAGCTTAACATGTGTTAATTTTGAAACTGCATCTATAAGCACACTATATGTACAAATGCAGTATTGAGAGCTGTTATGATCCCCAAAACATTTATTGTGACTGTAGGTATTTGATTCCTCTGTCTACCGGAGTCTCATTTAGCAACTTGTGCATGGTTACGTATGCTTAGTTGTGTCTTTGTGTGTGTTCAGGGAGAGACGGCCTATATTCGTGTGAAGGTGGACGGTCCTCGCAGCCCCAGCTATGGTCGTTCTCGCTCTCGTAGCCGAAGTCGAAGCAAGAGCGGGTCACGTCGCAGCAGAGGGTCTCCACGTTACTCTCCTCGCCGCTCCCGTTCCCGTTCCCGCTCCCGCTCCCGCACCTAGATCCACCTTAACTAAAGCAGAGAGGAAATCTTCACATCGCTCAACAAATCCTGTATACTCACCACGGATCATCTCATGTCTCATGTCTTCTTGTGTGGTCCCTATTCCCCCACTTTCTGTTGCAGTTTTATTTTTTATTTTTCATTTTTGTACAAGGCCCCGTTTCACTCTGTCGTTCTTCCTTTTCCCCTTCTCATCAGAATCAGTTTTCTGCTAACCATCTTTCACCCCTCTATACTTTTCTCCTACTTGTCCTCTGCTTTGTTTTGTTTGGAACGTTTTTACTTCTTTTAAGCATATACTACTGTTCTTTGACCCTCTTGTGTGTCTCTCTGTAGAGTTCAGAGGAACAAGATAGGATGGGAACAGAGGAAACAGTTCATATTAAGATAAACAGGAGGAGGAGTCAAATATGGCACCAATGGTATGATGGCTGTGCCTTGTCAACTGTGAAATCTGCATTATAAGGCTGTTCAGTTTTTTTTACATACACTTGACGATAGAGTGTCGCTGTTGAATGTTTTCAGTTGTAACAGGTTCTGTATACCACTGTGTATTTGGAGACCCAAAGCTTGTGTTTTTTTTGCTTTTGCTTGTCTTCTAGTCTTCAAAGTAAATTTTAGTTTTTGGGGACTGATTATAGATGGTGTTCCCCGTTTGTCTCAAAGTAAAGTAAACTCCCTGGTAGATGCATTTGACATTTTATTTTAGTATTTTCTGAAGGTGTGATTCTAACTTGCCTCCTTCTCTTTGGTTCTGCTGGTATTCTGAAGGTTTGGACTGGGCTCATTGTCCCCCCATTTCGGAGCCGGATCAGGATTCAGGATCAGATCAGGATTAGGATTAGGCTTCAGGATGGATACATGGATCAGGAGCATGGGAGCATTTTCCCGGGAGAGGATCCTGACCCCCGGCCCTGTCCACATAACCCCATCAAACTGGAAATTCTGAAATATTCAAAACTAAATTGGCTTTCAAATAATCCAAATTAATTTTTTTTTCCATTTTGTGTGGGACCTCAGAGACACAGTTACTGACGGCACTATGAGGAGCGATTATTTTTCAGATTTTTGTTTTTCAAAATTATAAAAGAAGAGCAAAGCTCCGCTCAAAACCAGGAGGAGGGCTGGGAGGTGCAGGATGGATCCACACGCTTAAGGAGAGTGGTAAATAGTGGGCGACCATTACCGTGGAGGAGGGAGGGAAGAGGGAGGACTGGGATACGACAAGGGAATGTGACCTTAATGCGGTTTGTATCTTTTTCTTAGGTCAGTCTTTTGCTGCAGAGGATGATTTCTGATTTTCTTAAGTACAATCTCCAGTATCCTAAAGCTTTATTCTCTTTTAATAAAACTTTCAATAACATAAGTTAAGTGTTTGTGTTTTTCTTTCCCAGCATGTCTAATACAACAAAAGGTTGGACACAAAAATACCAGTACGCATGCACAGTACATGAACAGCCTGTATGTAATACCAATTGTTTCTGGAGGACATATCTATTGTTATATCATTATACATTTCTATTATAAAGCCTGCATTTAATCTATAACAGTGGGTTACATTTTATAAACTCGTGTTTTGTACGTGAAATCTGAATATGCAAAGTAACTAGTATCTCCAGCTGTCAAATGAAGTGGAGTGAAAAAAGACCACACGTCCACCCCGTTGTCGTGAATGTGATATCAGGAATAACTGGAGAATTCCATTACATCGGGCACAAATGTCATTAATACACTAATTATGTAAAATATTTCACACAAATCAATAGGATTAATTGATGTGATGTAATTTCCAAAAGGTGAACTTCACTGTGACATATTGTTAATGCAAAAACACTTTTCTGGCCATTATTCAATGCCTAACTCAGGGACAGACGGGGAGATTGTGTTCACATTTGCTCAGATACTGAATTGGGTGCCCACCTTGAAACTGGTGATGTATAGATCTTCTTTGCTGTCGGGTTGAAGCTGTGTGTGAAGTATCCATGTTTTAGAATTTGTAGCTTCTTTGCAACAACATCCATATTTCAAGCATTGTTTACTGTTGTGGCTACAACTTTGTGTTCTATCAGAATCAGCTTTATTGTTCAAGCATGTAAACGCATACTGTACAAGGATTTTGATTCTGTTTTTTGTTTCTCTCAATTAACTTAAACAATAATAGACATAGGACTACAGCAGAACAGGAACAACATAGTCAACTTCATTTATATGTCCCTATATCACAAATCAAAAATTTGCCTAAAGGGGCTCCACAATCTGTACAGCAAACAACATTTTTTATCCGTATCTCTTCATACATCCATGATGTAGAATGGTAAATAGTGGGCGACCATTGACAGGTAGGGATGGCTGGGGTGTGATAAGGGTTTGTGACCTTTTAATGTTTTTTTTTTCAGTCTTATGCTGCAGAAGATGAGTTTTGATTATGCTAAGTATAATTTCCAGCATTTTTAAGTTTTGTTCTCTTCAAAAAAGTTATCTTTTATTGAACCTATCAGTATCACATTATTGTGTTTCTCTTTTTTGTATCTACTTCTATCTACTATGGATTACACTGTCCATCTAAAAGGTTGCAGTGAGATGAAAGAACACGAAATTACAGACAAGACACTTATTACTTATCTGACTAGACTGAAGGGCTTTTGTGGAATTGTCTGGTATGATTTATGCCTCAGAATATCCTCTGACAGTTCAGAGACTGTCCCTGTTACAACTGGCACCAATTACACTTAAAATGCACATCGACTCTGCCTTTCCTCCCCTGTTTGGGTCTAATCTTATTCTGCGTTGCAAGCTCTCCCAAGTTATAATGTAGATCAATACCATCGATCAACCCGATCACCTGGATCAATCACTTTCTCTGATGGGAGGGAGGGATTGGGGTTGAAAACAGTGCATTCTGGGTGGAAATAAGATGCAGTCCCTGTCCGCCAGTGAAAAGCGCCATCACCAGGGTGGAGGCTTCCCTCCAGCCAATCAGATAGCGAATGCGATGTGGAGGGCGGAGCAGAGACGCACGCTTTCTTTGCATAAATGAACGAAGAACTGTGTAGCTACCCGTAACGCACAACTCTAAACAATTTAACTTCGGTGAGAGACGGTAAGTGTTGCTGCATAATTCTGTGTTTATTGCTAATACAACCTGTGCACAATGTCAGCAGAGCAGAGAGAGAATACTGAGGCTTCTCTTGCTGGCATGCTAATCTCGTCTGAGCATCTGTATTTGTCCCGAGAAGCTGAATGAATGGCACTTTCTTTGAATTGTTATGTGTAAACCTGACAAATATAGTTGAATTACAGGAGTGGCGTTAACTTGTGTTTGAATATGTGCGTAAATGGTTAAGTGTTGCTTCACAAACAGCGTAAGTTCTAATGCTGTCAGCTGCACAATGCAGTTGCAGGCATGGTCATGTCAGCAACCTTCTTTTATGGCTTACTGTGATACTCGCAATCAGGACCCATTGTGTCTGTCTCATAAAACCTACATTACTGAGTTGTCTATATAACTGCACTCAGTGTAATTCAGAACAACTCTTTCAGAGGACGATCACGGTTTTTCCTCCCAAGTTATGTAGTTGATTTTGGTAATCCTGCTTCTTGAGGCCTTCTATCCAGTTAATTGGATTGGATAGAAGTAGCCTCATAACTATAGCTAATGTTTTATATAAGCAAATGGTGGCAGCTGTGTTATGAAAATGGAACAAGGCTCACTGTTTGCACTAGAACTAGTAATAACTATGTGGAAAATGTCTCTAAATATTTTTTTTCTTTCTCCTGTGCAGTCAAAAAGCCAAAATGTCTGACAAGAAGGCAGTGATAAAGAATGCAGACATGTCTGATGAAATGCAGCAGGATGCAGTGGACTGTGCCATGCAGGCTATGGAAAAGTACAACATTGAGAAGGATATTGCTGCCTATGTCAAAAAGGTACATAAAATCAATATCAAATTAGTACAAGCATGTAAATGAAACCTGTTAGTTATCATCTATGCTATTTCAATTATTGTCTCCCCTCCAGGAGTTTGACAAGAAGTACAACCCCACATGGCATTGCATTGTTGGGAGGAATTTTGGGAGCTACGTGACGCACGAGACGAAGCATTTCATCTACTTCTACCTGGGCCAAGTGGCCATTCTACTGTTCAAGTCGGGCTGAAATCCAAACATGCCCTCCGGAAACTACTTTTAATTCAGCCCTTAATACTTTTGTGCCACGCTGTACATTTGCAACCACCTTTCTGCTGACATGCCTACCTCCTGGTTTCCTGCTTGCTTCAGTCTGTTATTGTTTGCCACCCACAACACTACCATCTGTGGATGGCGCTGTAGTTGTGCCTGGACTTGTGATTCGATGTGACATTCTTCAAACTACTCCCCATTCCAGCACTCAGTCAGCATTTTAACATCTGACAGTTACATGACTAATTTCTGGATATTATTTTTGCTGTGCATTGACACACGGACATTGTTTCATATGGATATGTTGTATAATAACTTATTTTTCATGGAATGAGCAACAGACTTTTTTTTGTTGAAATGCCTCTAATTTTCAGTGTTGACTGAGATTGAATATAAATTCCAAGACTGTTGCAAGGCTGTTGCTTACACTTAATAAAGAAAATTACATGCCAAGAGATTGAAGGTTTTATACATGCTTGAACATTCCTGTTTCCACTTCAGTTGTGAATCTTTACAATGTTAGTGCTGTATATCTCTGGAATGTGAATTAGTGTGCAGTTTGGTGTTGTGATATTTTCAACATGTTGAGCACAAAACAACTTTGACACAGTAAATTGGTTCAAAATGTGACTCATGTCTATGCGTGCCTTGAATTTGCTTCACTACCATGTACTAAACTCAAATGTCCTGACATTCTGATCATAACATTGTGAACAATGATACACACTTATGCTCTTGAGGCTGCAAGCAGTCATGTTAAAAATGGTTTCCAGATGCAGGGGACATACTGCTCTATTGGAACAGGTAGATGGGACGTCCATGTCTACTCGAGTCCACAAATTGAGACTTCAACATTCAACACTGGTAGAAAGCTTTTGAAAAAAGTGTAGTTTCTGAAATTGTATTAACCAGCATTATGGCAAGTGTTAAGGGAAATGAACTGGGAACATACAGCAGAAGGAATTATAAAATTAAAACTAATTTAAGATTTTTTTTTTTTTTTTTTTTTAGATAGGTAGATTTACGATACTACATATAAAAGGAATTGTATTGTAGTCTTTACTCCTATGTTTACCTGACATCCACAGTTAAAAATCCTTTCTGATTAGAAGTTGTATCCAAAAACTGATGCACTGTTATAGGTTAAACTAACCTATAAATAATGATAAACTATCTAAGAATTAGCTCTACCATACCTTTTTATGTCTCGCATTGCCAGACCTCCACAGAGCTAGCTTCACCTTGTTCAGCTGCACCTTTAAATGCATATGCATGAATGCATCAGTAAATATTTATTTGTTTATAGAGATATACAGCATTGACCAATGCCACGACTAGTTTAGTGCCCATCTCTACAAACACGAAAAACTCAACAAGAAAATGTATACAAAATAATCAAATATTACATAAATATGTAAAAGGTGCAGTTGTGAAAATGATTAAATCTTTTGATACTCAATTACTGCACTAACATTGTTGGATGCAGGACTTTTTTCTTGTAATGGTGTATTTTTACATAGTGATGTTGTAGTTTCTTCATCTGTTTCAGAGAGAGGCGATGTTCCTGGTTTACACTGTAGGGGCAGTAATAAGCCTGACATTTGGATATCAAGCTTGAAAGGAGGAGCGAGATCCACCAAGCAAGGGAAATACTTCCGCGATCACAAATATGGCGGCACAAACGGAGTTGTTAGCGCCGGCCCTTATGAGCCGTAGTGATGTCCCTGTTTTTCCTCCGGTGGCTTTGTCAGCGGAGGCCGCCCCGTTCACTCCGCTCGGGACGGACGGTTGGCGGCTCGGCTCACCGTCGGACGTCGAGAAACAGTTTTCCCGCTGCGCAGCAAAACTCCGAGCCCTGCGAGCAGACTCTGGCCAGTTAAGAGAGGAGCTCAACCTGCTGTTTGACCAGCTACTGTCCGAAAACTACAACAAAACCTTTGACCCCAATATCAACATCCGACCAGAGGTAACTCATACTCTCTTTGGTCTTGCAGTGACGACTGTATTCAACTTAACTTGTGATACTGCAAATACAAAACAACAAGCTAATGAATACTACTGAAATCAGATGTGTGATCAAAATTCATGTGGTCATTTTTTTCCTTTAGTGAATGCATCCCGTCAACCATGCAGTACTTTCTAGCAACTGACCAGTATCAACATATCCACGTCATGATACACCCAAAGATCTATGCACAAAGATGCTAAACACCCTAGCAACCACCTAGCAGCCATGGAGTACACCATAGCAGCCACCCATCGCCCTAGCAACCACAGAGAACACCATAGCACATAGTACTGCCATAGCAACTGTACAGAACACCCTAGCAACCACTTGTGTTTTATATCTATGGCATACATAACATTATAACAACTAGCAACCACCTTGTTACTCATTAGCAACCTATATAGTAGTGTCCTACCAACCATTTAACAACACCCCAGCAAAAACAAAGTGCAATCGAGTTTTGCTCTCACCTAAATGTTCTTTTAAAAAAAGTTTGCCTTTTCTTTTTGTATCAAGCTTCTACTTAATCAACAAAATGAGCATATGTGATATCCAGGACTATTTGTTTGTCGCTGTGGAAGACATTCTTGGTTGTGCTGAGTCTATTAATTTCCATTTCAGGATGTGTGCACCCTATTGAAACATGTCAGCTGTCTTGTGCCACTGAGTCAAGAACATTTAGTCATCAAACTCTGCCAGCTAGTACATCATCTACTCAATCAGCTAAAGGTAACAACTAGCTTTAAGTAACAGTAGACCTTTTACTACTGTACATATCTACTCATGTACTGACCATGACTGCATATGTACTCACCTGAAATGTTCTGTCCTTTTTTTCTTACTTTCTCTTCTCAATGTTTCTTAAGGTAATAATGGACGAGCGGACCTTGGATGTATTAGTGAATTATACTGCCGGTGCGCTGAAAGTGTGCAGTACGTGGACACACTCAGATGTCCTCTTGGCACTCTCCACAATAGTGTATGGGAATGGACCTCAGTGCCACCAGGTAGATATTTGTACAAGCTTGGTGAAAGTGTACAAGTGTATGATAACTGCTGAATATATACATTGCGTTTTTTCTCATTCACAGCACCTCAATGACTTGCTGGGTGAAGATGGAGTCCTCTTGCTGTATAGTTCTCCATCTCAGCCAAATATGGAGTTACGCCGTGTTGCTCTTACCTGTATGGCCAACATCTGTCTCAGGTAGGTTTTAGTGTGCTGATACATTTAGCCAGTAGCCATAGTACATTTTTGTCTGTGTGTAATGTGCGCCCACTTTGTAGACTATAAAACATGGACATGGTGTGTCTGAATTTGTTTCTGAAGAGGTGTTTTATGGCTTTGAGTTAGGGTTCCATATCAACCTAAAAGATGATGATATGTAAGTGTTGTGTTCACAACCTGTAAATACTGTGGTTGGCTGGATTGTTTCTCTACAGGATCCCTGGTCAGCCACCTTTGGATGATCAATACAGAAGTGTATCTTTCAGAGTCTTCCTGAAAACACTGCAGTCACCCAAACCTCCCAACACGGATGAACTCTTCTACTGCATGGTACAGATAATTGGCATAATGTAAAGAAAATTGCTATGGGGAAAAATGCATTTAATCATAGTTGATCTATGCCTGCCCTTGTGTTCTGTGTGTAGGTGATCCAGGCAGCACTGAAGGGACTTCAGTGTTGTCTCTCAGGTGGGAAGTGGAAATTTGGTGGAGGAGAGGAGGTTGGGTCTGTACTGGCTGCACTTAAGGTACAACATTTGCAGATTTTGTAATTGCATTATCACTTTTTTTGCCCTTTTTTAAACATAAACATGACAGTAATCTATTGTAGTAATCATTTGGTACATGTACATGTTTTCTGCAGAGGCTCTTGTTCCAGGGAACCCCAGGTGTGAGTGTTGAGTGGCCGGCTGTTCTTTACCCATCACCTCTTCCTCAGTACGAAGGTCTCTCTGCATCAAAACCTGTTGAACCACCAAAACCCATTGAATCACAAAAGGATGCCGCTGTGCCAGGCAAAACCTCAGGGGTAAGACAAGTCTTCATTTTTGTAGTAAGAGGCGTTTCAAAATCAGTGATGAAACACACATTTTTGGTTGAAATGTTTTTCACGTTTCTCCTCCAGAATAAAAAGAGGAAATCCAAGGGAAAGGGGAAGAAGACGAGCACTGAGGAGAGCAGGGGTGATGATGGAGAGGAAGATGATCGAGATCCAGTACCTGAACTTCAGAAAGGAGGTGGAAGAGAGGGAGGCAGAGGTGAAGTTGAGTCCTTGTCGAAACCCTCCGGCCCGTCTCTTTACCCGTCCTGGAAAAAAACAAGTTCTGACTCAGAGTTTTCTGACCCAGAAGGCAGTGCACAGAGCAAATTAAGGTAAAGAAAAACACTGCCCATGCCACAACTATCTCTTTTTTTTTTGGTACAAGCATGCCTGTTTGTTTTGTTTTTACTGTAAGTTGATGGTTTTTCCCCCACTGCATTCATTGCTACAAGCATTTGTCTTAAAAAGGACTTTTATATTTGAGAAACACAATTAACTTTATGCTTGGTAAAAGGTTTAACGTTTTATAAAGTGGATGGAAAAGTTTTTTCCTCCTAATGCTGCATGAACTGCGAAATCATCCTGCAGCATCTTTCTCTCTTAGGCTTTACCACGGTCGTGTGCGTCAGGGAGCACTGCACTGTCTGCTAGCAGTGGTGAAAGCTGTAGAGAAAAGAACTCTGTACGGGTACTGGTCCTCCTTCATCCCTGACTCTCCTGTTGGTGGGCTTCCGCCTCTCACTCTCCTCACAATTATACGGAAGGACCCCTCTCCAAAGGTACAACACGGCCTCACTCACGTTACAATTCTCCTCGAAATGTATGGCTGTAGCATCCGTCTGTATCCTCTCCCTCCAGGTGCGTGCGTCTGCGCTTCAGGTGTTGTCAGCCATGCTGGATGGCTCCCGTCAGTTCCTGGCTGTGGCTGAAGATACGGCGTCTCCTCGTACATCTTACACCCCTTTCTCCTTCTCGCTGGCTACTTCCGTCAGAGAACTGCACCGCGCTCTCAGTCTGGCTCTGCTGGCCGAGACCTCCCCTCAGACGCTCACGCAGGTCATAAAGGTATGTTAACATTCACAGTTTTGTGATCAACCTTCTGAAAGCTTTTTCTTCTGTGTTATTGCTACTTTGTTCTCTCTTGTTGCCCAGTGTCTGAACATTGAAAACGTTTCAAAAGAATGATTTATTTTGATTAAAATGGATTTTGACTGTCCTCTGTTATGCAATGTGTGATAGTTCAATGTTGAGCTTACATGTACAGCTCGTGTAAAAGTCAAGTTAAACCTGGAACATGTTTTCAAACGTGCACACATGTAGTTGGGGAGTGATATCTGCTATCACTGGGATTGGACCAACAGCGTCTAATGGCTTATCCTGTCTGTTAGTGTCTGGCCTACCTGGTGGCAAACGCTCCCTACCACCGTCTCAGACCTGGTCTGCTCAGCCCGCTCTGGAAGCAGATGCGTCCCTATGTGCGCCACAGAGGTCTGTATTTCGTCTGTGCACTCAGTGAACTGCACAAGGATTTACAAGAACAGGTTGGCAACACAGGCTTCTCTTAATACAACTGCTCTCTGTCTTCAGATGTGAATGTTCGTGTGTCCGTCCTGACACTTTATGGGGCTCTGGTGACGACTCAGGCGCCTCTCCCTGAGGTGCAGCTTCTCCTCCGACAGCCGGAGGTCAGCAGCAGCACTGGCTCATTCACGCCACAGGACTCGGCTCTCAGCTGGAGACAAAGAGACGGAGTGTCCTCGCCCTCTCGCACACCAGTCAAACCCTCCCTGCAGAGCTCGCACGCACACTCCCCCCACATTCCTCGCACACCGGGGGAGGAGGACACCGCCCCACCGTGGCTGCTGCAGCTGTGTGTGTTGCTGGTGACTCAGCCCAGAGAGGACCAATCAGACAGCGAGGGAGCGGGAACAGGAGGGGGTGCTGCTCTAGAGCCCTCCCCTGTCCGACTAGAAGCTCTACAGGTGATAGATAATGGGTGAAACAGAAAGTGACAAAAGAAAGCCCCAAACAGACATTTCTAAAAAATCTGAAGGTGTTTTTTGAAGTGTGAAATCTGAAGTGTGTCCTGTGTGTTTCAGGTCATGTCCCACCTGGTGCGTGGCTACTTCTCTCTAGCTCAAGCATGTTTGTGTGAGATTGGGCAGGTGAGCGCTCGCTGCCTTGGGGAGACAGACCCCTCCATACAACTGCATGGAGCAAAGGTAACACTTTCAAGTTTCTCTTACACCATCTGTAAATGACTTTCACTCTTGTGTGTCTCTTGCTTTTTTTCTCTTATCTGCACCTATGTCCAAGCTTCAGCAATACAAATGGTGTAAATATGAATTTAGAAAATTGATGTGAAATGACGGCTCGAGACAGAATGAGACCTGTGCACTAATATGTATGTCATTGTCTTTTATTTAGTTACTAGAGGAGTTGGGGACAGGAATAATCCAGCAGTACAGACCAGAGAACAACGTGCCTGAGAGCTTGAGGGTCCCCATAAGCCAAGTAAGGACAAACTGTCTTTAAACTTGAATTTCCCCTTGATCAATAAAGTATCAATCTATCTACAGTATCTATCTATATGTCTCTATCTAAACTGTATATTCTGTATCAGGGTAGACCTGTTTTGAGAGAATGTATCTTATGTCCTATTGCTGTTTGTTGCCATTGTTTGTTTTCTGAAAACATTAACTTGAGAAAGGAGAACGTAGTTTTAATATCCCTTTTTAGGAACAGTTAAACCCCCCCTAACATTTGGTTAATATCAATTATCAATATTAATTAACTGTGATATATTAATATGTTTTCATACATATATTTGCACGATATAGGTGGTGCTCTTTTGGTCAGAAGTCTTGAGTGGTCCTCTGAACGGAGCGCTACAGAACGAACAACATCCCACCCTGCAGACGAGCGCCTGCGACACACTCCCCTCCATTCTGCCGCAGGCCTTCGCACAGCTGCCTGTGAGTTTCACTTTGATTGTTTCTACACAACCACCACTGTCTTTAAAGGTCCAGTGTGTAACGTGTTTAGTTGTTCATTATCAAAATCTGTGTTGCCTGTTCACAAACTTGTCCTTTTTCATGAATATTTACCTCCACCGTCAATTCCAAGTGTTCTTATTGGCTTGAAATTTTACATTTGCATTCGCATGAACTGGGGTAGACGCTCCATATTCATGCGTCATCTTGAAATACGTTAGCCGGTAAGGGACATACAGGACATACTGCTCCGCCTTTCGCGTTTTCGCTGTCACATGATAAACTCACAGGTGCTGCTAATGCTGCTAATGGGTATTGTCGCTTCCCGGCCCCGGCAAGTTTGTAGAAGGAAACATGGAGGACCACACGTATTCCAAATCCAAATTTCAGGAACAGGAGTCTTCTTCTTCGCCCCCAGAAAAAGAAAAAGGATATTGAAAAGTGCAAGAGACCGGCGTCATCAGAAAAAAGCGTGAAGGCTACCGTAGCTGTAATATGTACTTTGAACTGCGTGGCGGGAGAGAGTTGATTGCGATATATGATCTCAACTCTAGATGGGAGAAATTACTACACAGTGGACCTTTTAATGGAGCTGTAGGTGTGATGTTGTTTTTAAGGAAAAGATGCAGCTGATGTGCATCACCGTGCTGCTGGGGCTGACCTACAGTGAAAACTATCTGGTGAAGACCGCAGCCGTCAGGGCTTTGGGAGTCTACATCCTGTTCCCTTGTCTCAGAGAGGTAGGGACACTGACCAGCAACTATGGGCATACTGAACACCATGCAACATGTTGCTGACCCATAAGGATCTGTTATACAGGTTGAGATTTCCCCCCCCTCTTTTTCTCTGTTCAGGATGTGATGTTCGTGGCGGATACAGCAAACACTATCCTCGCTGCACTTGATGATCGATCTCCAAATGTCCGTGCCAAGGCTGCCTGGTCCCTAGGCAACCTCACAGACACACTTATTGTTAATATGTAAGAAAACATGGATATAATAATTCAAGGTAGAGCTTAGATCGGGCCCAAAAAATCAAGGCCGACCCTACCCGAGCCCGTGCACGTTGTGTGTGAGCCCGACACATTAACTGTAATTATGAGCCCGAGCCCGATCTACACCCAACTATTTTTTAATACGTGGGCCGTTATAACTGACATTCTCAACTATAATTATGACTTGTTTGAACTACAGAAATCTGTTTAGAATTATCTTAATGAATAATGCAACAAGGACGAAGCATGTAAACTGCGCTGTTTGTTTATTCAGAATGGAATGGATCGCAAATGGATCCGAATGAAGAAACGTAAAAAAAAAAAGACTCGACCCTAGCTCCCTCAGCTGAATAGTGTGGGTAACAGATCAAGGCAGCAACATAATCAAAGCCCTGGAACCATATAGGAGACTTTCTTGTCTCGGTCACCTAATTAATACTGTTCTTCGCCACGGTCTGCATGCTGACGCACTGTCATATATATCGGTCGGGTCAAGTTCAGGCTTGGGCTCGGGCAGAGAATCTAAACTCTAATTCAAGGTATATAGTCTGTTATCAGAGATTGTATTTTTGTAATCTGTTTATCTCCGGTTTCTTTATCAGGGAGAGCGTAGGTGTGGACTTCCAGGAAGAGTTGTCCGACATGCTGCTTCTCAAGATGTTGCAGGCAGCCACCCGAGCATCAGCCGACAAAGACAGGGTGAGAGCGCTAACTCTTTAACACACAAGAGCAAGGCACAAACATTCCCATTTGTTAAGTCTTACCACATTTTGTTCTGCTATGAAGTAGTTTCAAAATGGATCTGTTTGGGACACAGTTCAGTCAAATAGGAAAACGACTGAATCTGTGAAAATGGGCAATCAACCTAATCATGTTATGACATTAATGCCAACTTGCTTAGTATAACCTCATTCACCCCCCAGGTGAAGTCTAACGCAGTGCGAGCACTCGGGAATCTGCTTCATTTCCTGCGTCAAAGTCAGCTGAGCCGATCTGCGTTCCAACGCCCGCTGGAAGATGCAGTCCTTGCTCTGGTTAAAACCGTCCAATCAGAGGCCACTATGAAGGTCAGATGGAATGCCTGTTACGCCTTGGGAAATGCTTTCAGAAACCCAGCCCTTCCGCTCGGTAAGTGTTCATTCATTTGCTTTTTCCAAGGACATTCACCTTGTTTGCCCTCGGTATGAATTGGTCAACACGGGTCGTTGACCTGACTCTTTGACCATGCTTCAACCAGGATTTAAAGGAATAGTTCCATATTTTGGGAACTATACTTATTTGCTTGCTTGCTGAAAGCTGGAGATAAAGATGAAGATGAACACCGCTCTCTTATCTTTTCGTTAAATATGAAGCAAGAAGATGGCTAGCTTAGCTTAGCATAAAGACTGGAAACGGCAAAACGGGTATATTTCAGAAAATGTTGAACTATTTCTTTAACAAAGATCTGATGCTGTGTAACAAATTCTTGACCAGACACAGTGTCTTCCTGGAGTCTCTACTAGTTGCCTAGCAACCTCACTGTGACAAAAATATCATTGCGCTCGGCCAAGAAATAGTTCCAGCATGTAACTCTCCTGTATAACCACAAACTGTTGTTTTTACATTTTGTTTTTTTGTACAGATTAAATGCCAAACTGCAGATACAATTAATCAGTGAGCATGAGGTGCTGGTAGGATTACCTTTGGACATAGCCGGGTTAGCTGTTTCCAGTCTTAATGCCAAGCTAAGCTAACTGCCTGCTGGCGTTCATGTTCAGCGTAAAGACTTGAGAATGGTATTGATCTTCTCATTTAACTCTTTGCAAGAAAGGAAATAAGCATGTTTGCCTAAATGTTTATGACTGATCTGAATTTTAGTTTTGTTTTATTGATGCCTACATGTTAAACTTAACAGTTAATTTCTGTCTCTTTCTTCCTCTTAGACTCAGCTCCGTGGTCTTGTGACGCATTCTCCTCTCTGTGTCATGTTGTTACTTCCTGTAAGAACTTCAAGGTGCGGATCAAGTCTGCCGCTGCCCTGGCAGTTCCTGCCAAGCGCGGCTGCTACGGGGACTTAAAGCAGTTCAGCTGTGTGTGGCGTTCCCTGGCCACAGCTCTTGAGAACAGCGAAGATACAAACGACTTCTTAGAGTACCGCTACAGTGCCAGTCTGCGACACACGCTCTCACAAGCTCTTCTACACCTGCTCAGCGTCAGCCAGTCACAGGACATGCCCGCCCTTGGGACATCGCTGGCCGGGGAGGAGGGGAGGGGCATCAAAGAGCATTTGATCAAATATCTCAGAGCAGAGGAAGGAGGAGGAGAGGGGGCAGATGGAGAAAAAGATGCAGTGGGGGACAGTTTTACCCCTCAGCAGAGAGTCGGAGGTCTTCAGGAGACCCTGATCAGACTGAAGGAGTTGAAGGCTGAAGGGGAGGAATGGGGAGAGGAGGAGAGAGGTAAAGAGGTGGTGGTTAATTTCCTGGAAGATTTGCTCAAGACCTGTGAAGGGCCTTAAAGAGTCTCATTTCCAGCTGCAGCGCTTGGTTTAAGGTCGCTTTCACACCTGTAGTACGGTAGACTGGGTGCGAATCAGGGGTGAAGTTGCAACATTGTTGGATTTTTCATTTGGTTCGGTTTTGTGTTTACACTGCACTTTGTCAAACTTACCAAACATTGTAAACAAATGTCACGCGGTTGCTGGTCTATTGGACAGAATGTCTGAGTGAAATTGGACGACACTTCTGGTCTCAGAAATAATGGAGCAATGTCAAATTTATAACGTCTTGGGTTTTCTGGTTTTGCTTTAGTGTTTTTTAGAAGAAGGCAAACAATATAAGCAGCTGACAAGACAGTGAGTGAAGGAGTGAAGGAGAGGGCGAGCCCTGATGAGAGAGGGATTGTGATGGGTTGTTACACAGACGAGCAATTTTTGTACATAATAGGTTATGAATTTGAAAGTTATCATCCCTTAAAATCAGATACAAGTCCACAAGTTGAAATTGCAGGCTAGTAAATTTTTTGTTTTTGGTTCACTTTCGATATTTGGGTCGCATTGCATTCTCACCTAAAGTTATCCACTTTCTAGTTCACTTGGAAGCGAACATAGACCCCCGTTTTCAAGCTGACCAAAGTTTAAATGAGCTTTCACACCACCCCAAACGGACCGGACTATCCGTCGAAACGCTCCAGGGTTTTATTAAAACGGACCAAACTGCTCAGGTGTGAAAGCAACCTAAGAAAACTGTCTGAGATCACCAGGACTGCTCTCTCAGGTTGCACGGATCAGAGCAGGCAGACAATCGAAGGAGAGACATCCAACCTTAAACTAACCGGTGACTGAAGGCGAAGATTATATAACCAGCTTTGTAATAATCAGATCTTAGGACATCACAAGGAACCACAGGACTGTTTTGAAAAACTTAAGGCCATATAGGTTTTTTTTTTTTTCTTATGTACATTTAAAGATATTTTGAAGTTTGCATTGGCTTTTATATCCTTTTATTTATCTAATTGCACTTGCACTCTTATATAAATAAACATCTGATATTCAAAGACGTAGTGAAATTATATTCTGAAAACAAATTAATGGACAAATGTAACTTTTCAGTGGAATCATGTTGTGATGAACATATTGTGTTATTGTTTAACAGAATTGTGCTGTCCCGAGTTAAGATGAGGAAAATGATTTATTGAGGTGTGGAGAGTTTTGTCTGATTTAATGCATAACAGTGAAACATGGTCGATTCCCTAAACATCAATTTGTTTTTGTTTATTACATACGTCTGCCATATTGAAATATATTTTGATATATGAAATGAATCTTAATACAGTTTTATAGATCTAAATAACATTGTTTTGTTGTAATTATTTCAATCATTAGTCATGAAATACACTACATTGTCTATGTTAACACAGCAATGATGACACTGACTGAACTAACAAACGACTTCCATGCAGCAGTGATTTCCCAAAGTGTGGTTTCAGGGTTATTAAACACAAGAGTGGACATACAATAAGTGTCGATGTCTGCGACATATTTGATCTGCTCTGTCTTGCAACATGCTGTTTTCCTGAAGTTGACCTTAGATTTAAAACACTAAAGTATTAAAGTAAGAGCTTGTACATAAACAGGTCACTATCTAAACTGAAAAGCTGCCAATTCCTCCCCTATAACATATTTCACAAAATATGATACAATTATTTTACCTAAGGTCTCCTATGAATAGAAATATATTGAAGTCGTGGTTGCTTCGATGGAAAGTGAAAGACTAACTGTATTCACACAAAGGCCTGTTTTAAATAAATAATTGCAGTGGTGTGCTCTTAATTGGCACACATCATAAAGCAGGTATAAAGATGTAATAAGCTATAATGTATAATTTAACTTGAGTGAATGGTTGGTGCTCTGATTCTGTGTGATTTATAATTATTTCAACAGTTGCACAAGCTACACTGTTTATTCGGTAAATTACAGGAAATGACTGGTATTGACCATAGACCAGGGGTCTTCAACGTTTTTTAAGCCAAGGACCCCCTAACTGAAAGAGAGAAGGAGCAGGGACCCCCTACTACATATATTGTATATAATGAAGTTGCATATTAAACCGGGCCAACAATAATGTAGGGCGGCCTAAAGCCTTTATACATACATTTTTAGTGCATAGAATACTAAGCTATCAAAATAATAATTGTTGGCATGATTTTATAATACTATTTTAATTCGCAACATAAATGTGGCACAGTGAATCCGTTGGGATTAAATGTATATGTGGATGGCTACCTTAGTGACAGCGTTAAGCCTATGATCAGTGGGGATTTATATTTGCTAATAATATGTTGGATTCATGTAAAGACTTTTTAAATTTTGAAAAAAATTCCAAAAATTAACAATAACTTCAAGGCCCCCCAGCAGTGACTCTGACGACCCCCTAGGGGTCCCGGACCCCCTGTTGAAGATCTCTGCCATAGACTGTTAAAATAACTTAATAACATTGGTGGTGTTTAACACAGCCAGCAGGAGGCACCAATGTTCAGAGCTGCTGGTGGATGAGCCGGATGTTGACTAGTGATGCCTGGATGCGGACAGACCACCACGCTGCTGAAGGAATGGACGCCTTCGAGTTGTTTCGGAAACTCGGAGCTGGAGCAAAATTTGACCTGAAGAAGTTTGGTCAAGACGCCGCTCGGTTTAAGGTAAAGGGGACATGTGTAGCTGGTGATATGCCGGACGAAAATTAGTGTTTGATAACAGAACGAGCCACGGTTTGATATATTTTGGCTAACCCTGATTTGTACCAGAAAATGTGCTGCAATGCTTGTTTTTTGGATATATATATATTTTTTTACATTTCTGGAGGTTGGGTGCTTTAAAGTCGCATTATTTGGTGAGTGGTTGGACAATATGTCACACAAGTGTATTATACACTGATAGCGAATGTACCCGTGTCTTATTTTACAGGTTGCCAGATCTCACGGAGGGGAAGCGTCTTTAGATGCTCTCTCTGCGATCGATTACTTTGGAACAGGAAGAACCAGTGGATCCGAGAGCAGTTCAGTAGCACTGGAGGAGGAGAAGGATGATGGTGATGATGATGATGATGATGGAGAGGAATATGAGGTGGGAAGTGAAAGTGGAGATTCTGGTGTAGGAGGCAAAAGGAAGCAAAGGGAGAAAGACGTGAGGACGAAAAAGAAAAAGAAGAAAAGCAACAAGGTGGAGGTGGAAGGTAAAAACATGCGTCGGTTCGGTTTGCTGCTGACCAATTTAGGCATAAACAACTGTTTTATCAGCTGACTGTGGTTATTTCCAGATGTTTTTAATATGCATATCCTGGGTGATACATGTACAAAAACAGGTAAAAAATGAAATTTATGTCAATTTGTCAATGTGTAATGTCTGAATTGTGTGGTGTAGGGAGACAGAAAGTGGACCTGGTAAAACAGTTGAAATACAGAAATGTATCTGCATTGTACTGTTACAAAAAATTAGACCATAAATCAGTTACGTCGTTTAGTAATAAAAAATGGCCAAAATTCTGTGGGCCCAGCTTCTAAAATGTGAAGATTTGTGATGGGTATTTTTTACTTTAAAAATATATATATTTTATACTTAACAATTTCATTGAGTAATCTCGAAAATAATTGGTTGATATGTCAATAATAATAAAAAATATAATTAGTTTCAGCCCTAGTGTGATGTGCCATATTGAACCACAAAGTGTTGGAGAGACAGAAAGTTGGCTGCTAAACATTATAAAAAATGACTAGTGCGTTTGTGTCTGTTTATGAATATCGACTATTCTTAATATAGCAATTCCAGGTTTGGGGTCCGATGATGATGTGTAATGACAGATGATATACATTTGTCAACTCTCAGAGATTTTGCCATACTGTTTATAGAGAGGTAGTTGTACCATCTCTGTATTTGTCCATTGTGGCCAATGTTTAAGATCATTTACATTTAAAACAAGCGTTATGTAGCTGTCCAGGGTTAGAGACTCACTGCTGTTTGCTGTCTTCTGTCTGACTGAAGCTGGTGGTGGAGCACTGAAAGACGTGGAGGGAAGCGGCATCACCTGGACCTCCGCATTGGACAGAAAGATTCAAAACCTGCCGAGTGACGGGAAGGAGAAATCCTCGCTGAAGAGGCTGAAGCATCTTCATCAGGAAAAGGTCCTCATACATGCACAACTCACAGCACAGGAAAATTATAAAGATATTGTTTATGATTCTGACAAATGAAATGTGTACTCTTACTCTTCCCTCTATCCTGTGTAAAATCCCTTTCTCTCTTTGTTTTTAGGTGAATCGTATTCGCTCTCAACACCGTATAAATGTGCACGGCTGCGATGTACCCAACCCTGTGTGCACATTTGAGGAGCTCCAGTCCGAGTATCGTCTCAACCCACGTGTCCTTCAGAACCTCAAAGACGCAGGGCTGAACTCCCCGACGCCAGTACAGATGCAGGCGATACCGCTCATGATGCATGTGAGTACGCGCACGCATATACACACACGCACGCACGCACGCACACACGCGCGCACAGACGTTGGTTATGTGAGGATTTCCATGTGTCTGGTTTCTCTGTCAGGGTCGGGAGCTCCTGGCCTGCGCTCCCACAGGATCAGGAAAGACTTTGGCTTTCTGTCTCCCGCTGCTCGCCCACCTGCAGCAGCCGGCCAACCTGGGCTTCAGAGCTGTGGTCATCTCCCCGACCAGAGAACTGGCCAACCAGGTACACAACACAAACACTGTCCAGATTTTTATATCATGATATCGGCATATTTATTCATATAAAGGAAGGAGATGTGAAGACATTAGCTTCCAGGTTTTAATCCCTATTGAATAAAGTGGGAGTTCCAGCTACTGCTTAAGTTTTTTTTTTTGGTTAAATAATCATAGACACATTTGCATGCATCTTCAGTCTGTTTTGTTGTGTTGTGTTTAGACCTACAGAGAGCTGCTCCGCCTGTCGGAGGGAGTAGGATTTAGAGTTCACATCATGGACAAAGCCTCTCTGGCAGCCAAGAAATATGGACCACAGTCAAACAAAAAATACGGTAAGACATGGAAAATGTCTTCATAGACAAATTAATATCTGAAATCTGAATTGCCTTTACCTCACGGTTTACCTCCTACATTTCTGTGCAGATATACTCGTCAGTACTCCAAACAGACTCGTCTTCCTTCTCAAGCAGGATCCTCCAGCTCTCGACCTCAGCAGGTAACACTGAATTTGCTGCTCTCTGAAAGAGTTTTTTGTTAAAGGTGCCCCGTAAAGGTTTCTTGCAAACTGACAACTGACAAACTGTTGTTTTTTGTTGTTTTTTTTAAAGTAAAAAATGTCATAGTATATTATGTCACAAAAATCATAGTATTGTATGTCATAAAGTCATTGTATAATATGCCAAAGTTAAAAAAAAAAAGAAATAAAACAAATGGAAGGCAGTTGTGAGAGATATGGGGAAAACAAGTTCCCTTAAGATTCTTTAATCATCACAGTTGTACCCTCCACACTTGACCTGATTAGAGTAATATTCAGACTATTGAAAGGATCAATTTTACTTTATATGTTTGCTTAATGGAAGTCCGTTGGATGATTTTGCAACTTACTGATTTTTCATACGTGCAGTATATCTTTCATATGGATAAAGTAATATAATTAGCTAAACAATTTTGTATTTTTAAAATGGTACCTTGTTATGCCTTACTTTGGTGTGGGAAAAGTAAAAAAAAGTTTAAACTCACTGAGAGCAACTCATCTTTCAACCACTAGCATGGAATGCTATTAATCCGTTTTAAAGCTTATGATGGTTCACTCTTAGAAGAATAAAAACCTCAATCTGAAGTGAACAAAAAAAATAGTCAATCTGAAGCAAATCTGGCTACCAGATAGGTAGCCAGATTTGCTTCAGATTGACTATTTTTCATAAACAAACAAACAAACAAACAAAAACAAAAAACAATACATGGTGTACATATGCAGTGCCATATCTGCATAAGTTATGTTTCCATTCACTGTTACTTACCAAAACTCCATTGTGTGAATCCTTGAGGTCTAACAAATGTGTTGAATACATTTTGCGTCCCCATAAAACATTTGCAAACCTACAGTGTTTACATGCATGTTTACTAGCTTGCATTCGTTGGCAGCATTGTATATCGTCACCCATGTGCGCGTGCACTAGTGAAATAAAACGTTTGGACCAACTCAAAAATAAATAGTTCCATATGGTAGAGATGACAGGTCAAAAACTCCACAGGTTACCTTTTAATGGTAGGGTCCTGAAGCCTGTACCATGTTTAATTTAGTCTGTTTATCTTAATTGATTGTGTGGATTCTTTTTCCCACAAGACAACAAAGGATATACTTTTTATTCCCAATTATCACAGTGATCTCAGTTTTCTTTGCTGCAGTGATGGAGTAAGCATCGCTTTAATCTGGCTTTGTGGTACAGGCTCCAGGTGCTCCACAGGTTGAGACGCATACCATATAATCACAACATCCATTGTTTGATTCCGACGGGGGACCTTTTGTTGCATGACATGACTCACTCTCTCTCTCTCTCTCTCTCTCTCTCTCTCTCTCTCTCTCTCTCTCTCTCTCTCTCTCTCTCTCTCCCCCCTCCTGTCTTCACTGTCAAAAAAATGGGAGATTGATTGTTGTTTTTTGTTGGTGTTCAGTGTGGAGTGGCTGGTTGTCGATGAGTCCGATAAGCTGTTTGAGGGCGGTAAGACAGGCTTCAGGGAGCAGCTCGCCGCAGTCTTTCTGGCCTGTTCTGGTTCAAAGGTGCGCAGGGCTTTCTTCAGCGCCACCTGCACGCCAGATGTAGAGCAGTGGTGCCGTCTGAACCTAGACAACCTGGTGTCTGTCAACATTGGACACAGGTAATTGTCTACTTGTAGAACTCCATACTTTGATGGATTTATAAAATCTTGTTCTCACATTAGAAAAATGAATTTATCATCATCTCAGAAATACAGCAGTCGACTCTGTGGAACAGGATCTGCTGTTTGTTGGGACGGAGAACGGCAAACTGGTGGCCATGAGAGATATCATCAAAAAAGTAAGGACACTCCAGAGAGGTTACTTTTCAAGCTTGTAAATAATTGAGTTTGTTTAATAAATGTATTAATACGAGCTCTATTTCTGTACATGTGGATGTCCTCGCCATTTTCAGGGTTTCCTGCCTCCCATGCTGGTGTTTGTGCAGTCTATAGACCGAGCACGGGAGCTTTTCCACGAGTTGGTGTACGAAGGCATCAATGTAGACGTGATCCATGCAGACCGCACGCAGCAGCAGGTACGCACTTAATACACTGTGTTATGGGTCCTCTCTGTGTCACTGAAGTGCAACCTTGTATTCACCCTCCTCCTTTCTGTTTCAGAGAGACAACGTAGTGAACAGTTTCCGGTCTGGTAAAATTTGGGTGTTGATCTGCACGGCTCTGCTCGCCAGAGGAATCGACTTTAAAGGAGTCAACCTCGTGCTGAACTACGACTTCCCCACCAGCTCTGTGGAGTACATCCACCGAATTGGTTAGTTTTTTATATATAATCAATAATTTTATAATAAGATAATCCTATATTGGGCTAAAACCGTTACCTGATTAGTTAGTGGACTTGAATGTGATTCTGTGTCTCAGATGGCCGCCCACTAAGAGTCAGGTTCTGTCCGAGGTTTCTGCCTGTTAAAAGGAAGTTTTTCCTCTCAACTGTTGCACCAAATGCTTGCCCTTGGGTGGAATTGTTGCGTCTCTGTAAATTATAGTGTGGTCTAGACCTACTCTGAAGTGTCCCAAATAACTTCTGTTATGATTTGACAAAAAGAAATTGACTAAATAACATTGAATGAATGAATAAATCATTTTGATAACGGTGAATAATTATTTATTACGTAAAAAGTCCAAACATTCACTAGGAACAGCTTCACAAACTTGAAGATGTGCTTGTTTTGTTCATTTGATATCATTGTGAATTTTTTATGTTTTGAAAAAGTTTGGCGGAATCTGGCAGCTTGTGTTGGGCATGTGTCACTATGGTATATTTTACAAACAAAATGATTAATCGAATAATAACAAAAAAGCTTAATCAATTACATACATTGTTAGTTGCAGCCCTACTCCTGTGTTGTCTCCTGTCAGGTATTTCTCATCTTTCTCTCCCTGTCTGCTCATTTTCCCCCTCATATATCATTCTGTTTGCTGCTCCTCAGGTCGGACTGGTAGAGCTGGACATCAGGGGAAGGCCATCACCTTCTTCACAGAAAATGACAAGCCACTGCTGCGCAGGTATGTGGATACAAAGTGCAAACTAATTTTCCTTATATATATATATATATATATATAAAATATAAAATATATATATATATAAAATATATATTTATATATATATATATATATAAAATATATATTTATATATATATAAAATATATATTTATATATATATAAAATATATAAAATATATATTTATATATATAAAAAATATATATTTATATATAAAATATATATTTAAGAGAGAGAGAGAGAGAGAGAGAGAGAGAGAGAGAGAGAGAGAGAGGACTCGGGTAGAGCGGGCGCACATATACTGAGAGGGTTTATGCCTCGACGCAGAGGTCCAGGGTTTGAATCCAACCTGACGATTTCCTGCATGTCTTCCCCCCTCTCTCTCCCCTTTCTCACCTAGCTGTCCTGTCAAAAAAAAAAAAAAATCTTAAAAAAACAAAACAAACGGTTATCAGATGTATAGGTGCAGGACAAAAGCAGCATACAAAGCTAAAAAGTGAGGGAGTCTGGGCGCTTAGTAGTGCAAGCTCCCAAAATTTGAAGTGTTCTACAATTTACTCTTATGATATTTATCTTTACATGTCTTTCTAACAGCATCGCCAACGTCATAAAACAAGCTGGCTGTCCTGTACCCGACTACATGATTGGCTTCAAGAAGATACACAGGTAAAGCAGATGGATGACGATATTGAAGTTTCACAATAACCAACACATTCAAAGACATCTTTGCTCTTTTCTTTCTTGCTAAATCGATTTTTACCAAGTTTTGGTAAAATGGTTGTAAAAGTCCATCTGTATTTGTCTGTTTAGCAAAGTGAAGCGGAGACTTGAGAAGAAACCTCCCACGAGAAGCACCATCTGCACAACCCCTCGCTTCTTAATGAAGAAAAAAGGCAAAGCTCCAAATAAAGGACAGAAAGGAGAGAAGCAGGCAGCGGGCGGTAAGCAGAAAGAAGAAAATGGATCTCAAACCGCAGTACAGAAGCAGAAAGGAGAAAAGACGACAAAAGGACAGGAGCTGAAGAGAAGAAATAAAACACAGAAAGAAGGGGGAAGAGAAAAACACAAGAAGGCGTCTCAGAAGACGGGATCGAATTCCTCTGGGGCCAAGTTAAAAAAGTAAGGAAGGTGGGTGTGTATGTGGGTGTGGGTGTGTGTGTGGGTGGTTTTCTGTATATTTAATTTACAAAAACTGTCATGTATTGATGTATGATTATGCAATCAACATCAATCTGCAATCAACAGCAATTGTTAGCAAATGTTGCTAACATAAAGTAACTAGATCTGTTTTATGCCATAAAAGGTGACTTTATATCTGACAGTGTGCTTCAGAGATATGACATGACACGATTTTCTTTTCTTTTTCAACTCTGTCCACCAGGAAAAAGGGGAAGAAAAATAAGCCACAAGAGCAATAGATGAGAGTGGTACAAGTAGACTGATATGAAGATGGACGTGGATTTTAATTTTGTTTCTTCTGTCTGATTTACTTACTTGCTTATTTTCACACGTGCTTTGTATTATCAGAGTATGAAATAAACTGTTTATATATATATATATATATATACGTGTTTACATTTCTTCATTTGCTCACCTGCAACTTGTGACATTGACTGAACATTTTAACAAACAATCTTCAAGAGAAATGAAGGCTTTAATTAGTGATGAATTTTTACGTTCAACTGACAAGCTTGACTCATGTAGTTTGCTTAATGGAAGTCAGTTGGATGATTTTGCAACTTACTGATTTTTCATACGTGCAGTATATCTATCATATGGATAAAGTAATATAATTAGCTAAACAATTTTGTATTTTTAAAATGGTACCTTGTTATGCCTTACTTTGGTGTGGGAAAAGTAAAAAAAAGTTTAAGCTGAGAGCAACTCATCTTTCAACCACTAGCATGGAATGCTATTAATCTGTTTTTAAAGCTTATGATGGTTCACTCTTAGAAGAATAAAAACCTGGTGGCAATCTGAAGTGAACAAAGCTATCTGGTAGCCAGATTTGCTTCAGATTGACTATTTTTCACTAACGAACAAACAAAAAAACAATACATGGTGTACATATGCAGTGCCATATCTAACAAAGAATAACAAATGTAAGCTTTCACTGCCTTCTTGTTTTAACATCATCACGTGCTGTTATATTATTATTCATGTACAAAAAAAGGTAGCCCCGCCACCAAAAACAAAAGATTATCACTCCAAATTTGATTGATATACAGATAGTTTAACAAAGAGTTTATTGGGCCTCATCCATAGACCGTAAAAATAAGGCCTCATCTGCAGTGAGGGTGGATTCCAGACAGAGCATAGATGTATGAGACAGAGGACCTTTCTTAAGTCTCGCGATACATCGGCTGTGAGATCTCGCCCATGCATTATACTGCAGGAAACCCCGTTCAGTCTTCCTTTCTCAACATGGCACCGAAGGTGAAGAAGGAAGGTTTGTCAATCTAATCATTTTGAATGAATAATTCGTATAATTCACGATTATATCGCCTTTAAGGTCCATTAGATGAGACCGAAATTTAAGGATAAACTGACAGTGGTTTAAGTAATCTCAGGATATTGCTGTCAACTGTCTAAATATGTAGATAACGCACATCGTCTTTCCTACATGTATGCCAGAACGTGATGCTAAGCTAATATAAGCATGTCACCAAAACCGTGTGTCTGTCTATCGTTACATCTATTACTCTGTCCTGATTACTTCCTAAGCTGCAGTTTATTATGACCGCGTTTTAGCTAGGCCATGTCTTAGTAGCGCTTGGTATATAATAGGTTGGTAGATTGGTTATTTTAGTTATGTTCGCACTTGCTGCACCTCAGCGGTGCTGTTTCATTAGCTAACGTTACACGTGATAGTTAACAGCCAAGTTGCAGTTGTATTGCAGGAAAACAAACCGATGTCTAACATCTTGGCCATTTTCGTTAGTTGGAGATAACCGTGGTTCTGTAACGTAGCTAAGAATAAGAGGTGCGGTCTTAAGTTCATATATTCATTAGCTAACGTTAATCACTTGTATCTTCATGCCACAATCACACAACATATCCGAGGCAGTGAATTGAAACTGTCACTAGCTATATAGCTAACGTTATATATATATGGAAATAGAGGTGTGTATGTATTGGTTGCCAGTATTTAATTTTTACACTTATTTGTCCAGGAAAATGTGCTTTAGTGGTCCGATTACGTTACACCACTGAACGTTAGTCAACTGTACGTTAGCTTCATACAGAAGTAAAGATTGTTTTAATGTCTCAGCTTGTCAGTGTAAATGTAGCTTTACTCCGTGACACGTCTTAAAGGGAATATCAAACTCTAGTCAGCTAAAACCTAGTCTAAGGTCTCATTTTAGTGAGTACAACACATCAAATACTTGAGACTTGATGATGCTGTTTTCAACCAATCCAAGTGTCTTTTGGCTTATTACCAAATTACAAACTGCATGAACAGCTGATCAAAAGTCTAACAAATGGTATTTCTCTATTTAAGCTGTCCCTGCCAAGACTGAGGCCAAGTCAAAGGCTCTGAAGGCCAAAAAGGCTGTGCTCAAGGGTGTACACAGCCAGAGGAAGAAGAAAATCAGGACTTCTCCTACCTTCCGTCGCCCTAAAACTCTTCGTCTGCGCAGGCAGCCCAAGTATCCCCGCAAGAGTGCTCCTCGCAGGAACAAGTGAGTTACAGTGACTGCATGCTGCTGCAAAATGCAGGGATTAAACCTGGTGCATATGATGGTAAAAGCGATCAAAGTATGAAAAAGCATGATTCCAGCTTTATAAACTACTGATGCACCTGACTTTGACTATTTTGTTTTACATTAGAACAATCAGCAAAGGCACATTTTTGTAGGTTTTGTGAAATACTTGGTAGATATTAACAGGTCTGTTTTGAAAATTGTGATGCTTTGGTGTTTTTTTTTTTTTTTTGGCCTAATTTATATCTTTTCTGAAGGTTGGATCACTATGCCATCATCAAGTTCCCCTTGACAACAGAGTCCGCCATGAAGAAGATTGAGGACAACAACACACTTGTGTTTATTGTGGACGTCAAGGCAAACAAACACCAGATTAAACACGCTGTCAAGAAGCTGTACGACATCGACGTCGCCAAAGTCAACACACTCATCAGGTAGAAATCTTAACCCACGCAGAGCTTAACATTTCATGTTGTCCGGGTGAAATACTGGGTAAACGACTTTGTACACTCCTTTTTAATATACTGTTCCTAATTCAAGCCAGAACATCGATCAGTGGTATATTGACTCTGTAATTACATTTGTTTAAAGTTTGTGTTGTTGGACTCAGTTTTAGTGGGTGATTCCAAACATATGACGTATTAAACATAATTTGCGGTTATAATATTGGTCCAAAATGTGGTCACCATAGGTCCTCAAACAACTTCGAGTCTCCCATTGTAAATATAAAATTGATGGTATAGAGCTTACTTTCCACCTTCCTTTCGTTGTTCAGGCCCGACGGTGAGAAGAAGGCGTACGTTCGTCTCGCACCAGATTACGATGCGCTGGATGTTGCTAACAAGGTGAGTCTTCAATCAACAGGGTAAAATGGGCTTTTGAAAGCTAGTTCAACATAATGGGTTGTATTAACTTTCAGAAGTTGTCAATCCTGTGCAAGTGATGTAAACTTTTATTATATCTGAATGTCCATGATGCATTCAAAGGAACCACTGATGCCAGATTGCAGGTACAGATGTATTCACTCTGTTGATGAACAGTGTAATTAATGTCCTGTTCTTTTCTACAGATTGGCATCATCTAAACTGTGGCAGAAGAGACTTGTGGAAGAATAAATATTTGTATAAACTACAACTGATTCAGTGTCCTTGTGTTTGTGAGTTGTCTTTACACATGGGCGCATACAGTGAATGAGGTTTTACATGCTTTTACCACCACGGTCACTGAGTTATTTATATTTTTCAGAATGAAACATTTGTCAGCTTTTAGTTCAGTTTTGGTATTTTTTTTAAAGGAGTAGGGAGACTGTTGGTGCTCTATGTAAGAAATTGCGCACAACATTCTCTAAGAACCTTTTCATTAATGTAATATTAAGATGTACCATGCATCAAAGTGAGTGTTAGTAGCAAACTAGGAATTAACTTTAAAAAACAAACAAGGAATTAAGCGTAGTTTGTGTTTGGCTTTTGTATGTATGATTGACCAATTAAGGCTTATTTTTTCTGTCCTGCACTGAAAGGTTGACAATCAAGTTGTGATGCTCTGGTGACCAGAAGCTAGTAAGTTTGACATGTAATCAAACTTATACTATTCTATAGTGTTGGCATCTTGTGTTACTGTTGTATTTTTGGTTTTCTATCTTGTAGTGGTTTTAAGGCGAAGGGGCAAACCTTACTAATGTTATGTCTACTACATACTGCTAAAAGGTAACTGTTACATTGGACTTTGTGAAAAAGCATGCTTAGAGTGGAAGATAGAGCACATGGTTCCAGGTTTATTATTGTTCCCTACATTCACTGAATAACAAAGTGCAGAATACTAAACTGACAGCTGTCAATGTTGCCAATTTCTGTTTGAAAGCTCAGGGGAAATGCAGGACTTGTATCACCAAATGTTACTGACCAGTCTGAAAAAAGGGACTAGTACATGTAAACTTCAACTTAGGACAGAATAGATCCATGTTTTATTTAAAATAGGAAAAACAATAGCTGTAGTTACATTGGAGAGGGTACACAGCAATGCACTAAAGTCTGTTCAGTTTAAAAGTTGGGTGGTACAGAAAGAAAATGCCTTACATTTACACTTGGTAAAGCAGTTAAAGTGATTAGAATTTTTAAACTGCAAACAGAAGTCTTGCAGTAAAGATGAGCTGGTAAAGTTCCTGTGGGTTTAGTTTTTAGTTATTTGTTTTTTTTAAATTCAGTCATCGCGGGGTCAACTTGTGACCAGTTATCTTAACTTTCTTAAGTTGAGACTTCTAACCCTAGTGATTAGTTTTACAGAATCATGAAACACCTCAGGTCACAAAGTCCTTTGTAGCAGCTTCTGTAATCATTGCTGTAGTTGCCATTACTCAACACACTAAAGGCATAATGACTGATGATTGATGCATCTGAATAAAAAAAAATTTAAACAAACTGATTTACTGCAGGGCTGCAGTTATAATACAATCTTATGTCATTCAAATTAAATTGTTTTACATTTGTAGAGAGTTGAGATGAATGAGTAACAATGGAACACAGTTCATTGGATTAAACATTGATTATATTTGTTATACTTTTTCCATATTGTGGTATTAACTGATAACATGATATGTATACAGTATGATACTGGTTTCAAAAATATCCCCTAGCCTTAGTAATAAATGCCAGCAGAAGTGTTAAGATTAAATCAAGATATTAAACAGTCTTGTACCAGGCCTGCACAATTCGGGGGGAAAATATGAATCGCGATTTCTTTAGCTTAGAATTGATATCACGATTTTTTTCCAACGAAGTGTAATGTTTATTGCACACATGAACCATGATAAATAATAAAGTACCAAACAGATTTGTTTTGGCACCTATAGCACACTGTGCATCACCACAAGCCTGTAAACATAGAGGCTTCAATGAATAAAGAAAATAAAGTACACACTGGCCATTTAAGTACAGTAAGCTACCTGAAATAGTGACATAACACAGTGAACTAAATATGGCCCTGATACAGGCTCTCTGAACATGTCTTAACATAATTAAAACATGTCGATGTCAAATGCTTTCAATAAATTGGAGGGGAACATTTTTTTTTTTAAATTAAATCGGGAACGGGTGAATCGAGACCGCGATTTTATAACGATTTATCGTGCAGGCCTATCTTGTACTGAACATTACAACTGACTTTTCAGTCTTTTTTTCAGACTTTTCAGTTTAACTTTTCAGTTCTGTCTGTCAGCGGTTTGTTTAGATTATGGAGAAACCAGAGGACTGTACTACGAAGCAAGATTTGGCGTTAACGAGGTAACTTCAGGTTCAACCCAGGGTTTTGTGTATCACGACGGTGGATCACTTGTTACCAGGTTAAATCGCCGTGGTAACTTATGCTGAACACCTAACCTGGTCGGGAGCAGGTTATGTTGGAGATTAGAGATCAACCGATGTAAAAGCACCGTCTACTGACCAATCAATACTCGATTGATTGGTCAGTAGACGACCAGGTGGAGCTTGGTGCGCGGAGAAAGAGGTGCACTCAGAAAAGTTCAAACATTTAGAGACCGACAACCCCGTTAACATTCCCTGATGGGTATTTTTATGAAAGATATAGATTTTCAGCGGATGGAATTGCGTATCTTTGTCGGCTTGTTGAGCCGTGTGTTGCCAATGCGCACAGCGGTTTGAATTATGTTTTAATATATTGTATTTGCTCTCACGATCGCTTACCACTGCCAGGGTTGCAACTGAAATAATAGGCTAAAGCAACGGCAGTTTATGGAAAGCACAAGTGTAATTATGGTCAGATCTAGTGCCTGACTGATGGGGAAGTGGTATTGATAAGCGTTGTGATTTACACATAACGGCGTCGGCTATTTTTTTGCCAGCTTTCCTCCTGTTTTAGGAAGCATCGACTGTATTGCGTTTTGCCTGTAATACCGTGTCTGTGTTCTTCATATTTATGTAGAATTATAATTTGCTCTTCTTATATACAATATGCGTCTCTGGTAGATGTTTGCGATTGGTTGTGCTGTGCAAACACCACCTCTCTTATGTGAACGCGCGCGTCGCTGGATTGGGAAACCCTGGGTTGATTGAACTAGTTGTTAACCACCGTCGTGACAGAGCTTATGCGGGACCGTGGTTGTTAGGGTTAGTGAAGCCGGGTAACCGAAAGAAATCCAGGGCATGTTGATCTTGAGTAGTAGTACAGGCCTCTGGTGACATCTTGAATGTATCTTGGGATTAAACTTGGACAGATAAATCACATAGGGGCAAAAAAAAAGATGCAAAACAACCCTCCCGCACTTTCCAATAAATAAAAATGTATGTCATATTGCTTACATTCTACACAAATACCATTCCTGGTTATGAGAGGAAGGTTCGGACCGTGCCTTTAACCAGGCCTCTGCAGATTGGGCACTTTCGCAGTGATGGTGCACATTCTTTGCACACCACCAGGTGTCCACATGGGATGAAGACGATGTTGACTTCTTTATCCATACAAACCTTGCAGGTACGCTCCTCCTGCAGGCGCCGCAGCTGCTCCTCCATGGGGAGGTCTGCAAAGAAAAAAAAAAAGATTGCCATTTATTTTCCATCTTCCAACGTGTTGGTCTACATTTTTGCTTGTCTTATTTGTCAATCTTTAGATGGTGACAAATGACCCACAGTATTCAAACAGGTTACATTACTGGTAATCTCTAAATTAAAATCGCTCCAAACTATTAATGGCTATACCGGCAGTTCATGCAGAAAATACTGCATTACAAACCCGACAAAGAAATTGTTTCATGTAACATTTACATTTGGGAATTTCACATCATGGGGTTGAAATTAAGTTTAGATTTTAGAAAGTGCTTCACAGTTAAAACAATTAAGCACAAAACATTCAATTGGCATGATAGTAAATCCTGCCTAAGGCTCAGGTGTGTCTTTATACCTGAAAGATCTTGGCTTGGTGATGCAGCTTCGTTTGATTGGGCTGAAAATGTGAAAGACAACATGTAGTTAGCTCAGGCTTAGGTTAATAAACAATATACTCTAAATAAGAGCTATCTTATGCTAATTCTTTAGGGCTTTCAGGACGGAACAACATGCTTTGTGCTGTGGATGCCGTCTGGACTTAAGCAAACCACTAAGCTCCAGTTCAAACAGTATTATTGGTTTCAAGTTTGGTCCAGGTTGATGGTTTCTGTACACGTTTATCTGAGTACACACTGAACCTTTAGTAGCCAAATATATCAAATGTGTTTTAAGTGCAATCAGAAAATCTGTGGTGCGGTGGGACAGACGTACCCATGAGATCTCTGAGCAAGTGTACGTCGTTTTTCTGGATCCAGTTGCGGAAGACCTCGGCTGCAGCGTTTCCCTTGTTGAGGACTAGCTCTATCAGCCTGGCAGTTTGCTGCTGAGGTGACGTCTGAGCCTTAAGACCGCTATACTCCTCGGTAGCTGCAGGTTAACAGGGAAGTTACTTACAATCGAGAGGTTTCTGACCTCTAGATGCTACAGCTGCATCATCACTCCAGTTATTCTTAAATGAATGAATAATGAATAATCACTTGTCAGTCATGATTATTAATTTTGATGAGCATCTATACTGAATGATTATTATTAACCACTGAACTACAGTGTACATTTTTAACAAAATGAAATAAATGAATATACTGAAAATTACACCGACTGCTTGTTACAACATGCATCCCGAACAGGCTCATGGGAAAACTCTTTATTTAATTAAATAAACCCAGAACCATTAATCATTTAGTTACCTCATTGCATTTTTTTTCTACACTTGTAATTTTCAGTTATGATCAGAAGTAGTTCAATCTCATAGCTGTTGAAACACTAAATCCTGCACCCCAAAGCAACTAATGACCTGTCATTTCTACTAGTAGAGTAAGAAAACATTTAAAAGATGTGCTAACAGATATTCAAATCTCACAACACAGAAAGAAAAGAGAAACTTACATAACATATTTTGCTCTCTTAAATGCTCCAGCACTGGCTCCACACTCTTCAGACGCTGGATCAACGCTGCCTGGTGTCTCTTCACAAAAGTGAAACCATCTGAAACAAAAGACGAACATAAAAGAAATGTATTCAAATGTCCACTGGCCTGAGAGCAGCGGATAGCACAGCTAACACTGGTATTCATGGTTGTTCATTTTCATACACAATACACCGCAGAGACCTCCATATTTTCACCGCCAACTGTACCTGATGCCATAGCCTCCGCCAGCATCTCTCGCTCCTCCTCCCTTTTCTGGTCCTCGGCACTCAGCAGGTCTAAAACCAGCTCCTGGACTGTCCTGTAGTTCTCTCCGCTGGTCAGGATCTTGCTCTGGACTGTTTGCTTGACTAGACTACGCTCAAAGCCCATCTCTAAAGCCGACTTAATCACAGGGGTGTTCATCATGACAGCGTCCTCGGATCGCTCCTCTCCTGGACCGAGGTGAACCA
Source organism: Sander lucioperca (assembly GCF_008315115.2). Classification (NCBI taxonomy): domain Eukaryota; kingdom Metazoa; phylum Chordata; class Actinopteri; order Perciformes; family Percidae; genus Sander; species Sander lucioperca. The sequence continues at coordinate 13,949,428 of NC_050185.1, read as the reverse complement.
CTGAGAAAGAGAGGGTAGAAATGTCAGGCTGGGTGATATGACTTCCTAACTTGTTATCCTATTCAGAAAAGTTTCCATCTGCGACTCTTTAAACCCTTTTATGTTGTATAATTACATTTCAATAAACTCCATTTAGACTGGGAAACTACAAATAATTTCAAACTCACCAGGTGGATCCACAAACTCTCTGGAGCTGCTGTCTCCGTTTGTTAAAAGCTTTTGGTGAGAAAACAGAAAAATAAGCATTTTTTATCTAAATGACTTGTTCTATGCCAAATACAGTATTTGAACCACTAACATTTCTATGCTGCTCTCTACTGACCTGCTCAAACAGCCGAGGGAAGCGAGCCTGGATCTGGTGAACAAACTCTTGTCCCTTCTCCTGGAGCAAATATTCACATCTGCAATTAACCAGAGGTACAAGAATACAAACGTTTATACTTTTACTACAGTACAAAGGGCTCTGACACATTTTGACACAAAATAAAAAAAAAAATAAAAAATCAACAATGAAACAAAACGGCATTTACCGAGGAAACCATTTAGCATGTTCCACCCAAGGATCATCTCCGGACTCCCAGCATCGCAGGCCTCCATCGCAGCAGAAACACTTGACATCATCGTTACGACCTTTAGGGAAAACAAAGAGCTTTCAGTGTGACTTGATGTTTTAGGGGGGGTTCATAAAAAGAGAAAAATAAAGATAACTTAACTGATAACTAGTAATCTGAATACAGGTCCATTTTTCATCTTTCAGTTCCTCTTTTGCTTGAAACTTTTGGTAGTAAACGGACCACATTTGAATGCTATATTTAGTATTAACATGAGGTCATGCTTATAACCAGGTGTTCCTCAAAAGATTTCTATCAGGACTTTCCAGCTCAAATGAAAAACTGGACACATACTGATACTGAAAAATACCTGTCTGCAGTGGACACCCCCCAAACAGAAGGAAAAAACACCCTCTTACTGGTATTAAAACTGTTAATTGCAACAACAAAAAAAGGGAAAATAAATAATTTCATTTTCACTTTTCAGCTGCACCTTATGAGTCAATTCTGTGTAAGACTTTTAGGGCCTTTTAAATGACAGCTTTAAGATTTCAATTTAAGTATTATTTTTGTTTTAGAAAAAATATAAATACCACCTTTGCCCTCTACAAGTATTTGCTATAAAACAGGATATTAGACTTTTGGGGGCTTTAGCTTTTGTTTTGGTCCTAAAATGCATGTAAGGGAAGGGGCAAATGTTTTTTTCTGAATTAATATATGCGAGAGAAAAAAAATCAGTTTTTAATAAAATCAAAGCCAAATAAAAGATTTTTTTCTGTCTCCTTATTATCACTATACAAAGTTGATATTGAAGACATGGACCCAGATTATCTTTCATTGGGAGTTTTGGCCACCAGATAAAGTTCAGTATTCACCGTCCTTCTAGCTGCTACATGCTTCTCCTCATCAGGTCACTGTCTGATAAGGAAAAGCTCCGATAAGCTTGTCTCTTTGTTATTGTCCGTACCTACATAGTAGAAGCCAGCTTTAGCCAACTGGTCAGGCCTGACAGGGATACGAGACGGCCAGTTGACAAAAGTGAGCAGCCTCTCATCGCTCTGCTGCATGGCAGGGTTGGACACATTACTGAGGGTTGGGGCTCCTGAAGACAGTTGAGAAGTTACTCCTCCAGATGCAGATACGGCAGCTCCGGCCAGCGACACGTTGTCAGCTCTGTCCCCCCGCACAAAGCGACAGTTTGGATAATGCCTCTGGTGCTCAGATACAGCTCTGTCACCTGGCTCCCAGTTACTCAACTGCAAATACAAACAAAAACTTCAGTCATTGAAAGCAACATCAAGAAATTACCACACCTGATTGGTTCTACCTGTGGTTGTAAGGTGGATGTACTTTAATCTGATACCCACTTCTGATGATAATCAATCCAGTCTAAATTAATAGGAACTCTAAAATATGTGTTTTTGAATGTGACTGAGAAGAGGGCACAGAGTTGGTTAGCTTGGTCTCTCAAGACCCTCTGAATCACCCTGAGTTACAGCCCAGAGATAATTACACTGCACCCTGTGTACTCACACATGTAAACATACTTCCTGAGTGCAGCCCGGTTTGTGTCCCTGTGATAATACACACCTGTCCTCCACAGCTGAAGCAGGCCACTCGGTCGCCTTGACCCAGGTAGTAGAAGCCCGCCTTGGCAAGCTCAGCAGGAGTTATGATGGAGACCGTCCAGGGATGAAAGGAGTCCAGGCGGTCCTGCTCTCTGCGCATACTGGGGTTGTGACATGTTGGTCTCTGGTGGGACATGTCCTCAACACCACGAGAGCTGAGTGGGCTGGAGGGTGGAGCAGTAAAGCCCATATTTAGGTAGCCAACTGGCTCTTCCCCTTGGCTTACTGTCGGGTTAGGAGCAGCTGGGCCTGGACCAGAAATCTAGAAGTAAAAGACGCAAAATATTACGAATTTACTCAGGTAGTTCAATGCTACTAGAAAGACAACTACAGAAGTCAAATAATTTTATATAAAAGCACTTTGGAGTATACTCGTTGCTCTCTGATATGTCAATTACAGATTCTGTCCTCAAAAACAAAACTATGTCATTAACTATTTTTAAGCTATGATTTTCCAAGATATAGGGGTTAACTTTCTTCTATAAAATATATCTCTTATTTTTAAGAAACTTGTAGTGATCTTACTGGTATGGCTGGGGCAATGCGGAGTGGGGAGAAGGCAGAGTGAGAGGAGGAGAGCAGGTTGGCTGTAGATGGGAGGCTCTGGATGAAGGAGCAGGAAGGAGAAAGTTGTCTGTGTTTCTCTGTTGGACAGTCTCCGGCCTGCCAACCCTCTGCTGTCACGTTACACCTGAAACACTGCACTCGGTCGCCCACACCGGTGTAGAACCAACCTGCCCTTGCCAGACTTCGCTCTGTGACTACCGAAGCTGGGAATCGAGCAAAGGTGGAAATGCGGAAGAGCTCTGGGGATGAAAACGACATCATACTGACACATTTCCTTGAGATTGGAACATATCAGAAGGTTAGATACAAAAAAAATCTTAAATATATATCTGATGAAGAGAATAAAAGAGACTGGTACCTGAAGAGTTATCATATTGTAGGTCAGGTGGAGGCCCACTGCGACACAACCCCATTAAAAATGGGTTGTTTTTGAGTTGAACAAGAGTTTCCATTTTTGAATTTAAGTTTAGAAATATGAAGGCAAAAGAGATGTCCTTCAAAGGGAGAGGGGTTTGAGACAACCCATGGTCTCGCTTTCTCACACCGATACACTCACTCAAACTGCAACTGAAATTAGTACCGTAATATAGATCAAGGGGCAGAGGGGGTGGGGGGTTATCTCAAATCAAAAAAGAGAAACAGTAAAGAGACCGTAAAAAAGAAAGTGAGGTTTTGCTAAGTGTGAAACTCAGTGCAGAAGAAACAAAACTACCAGTCCAGCATCCACCGTCACACAGTATTGGACACAAACTGCATGAGATGCCCATTCCCTACATACAGTATAGCCTATACTTTACACCTGGATCCATTTTACCTGTACCTAGTAGAGAGTACTACCTCTGAACATTGAACTGCTGAAACGTCAATGTTTCTTCTTCAGTTGTATTCACATTGGATGTAAATTCAACAAAACACATCCTGTGCAGTAAAAAAAAAAAAAAGGATGGGCTATTTTAAAAAGTAATTTAAATGCAATCCTCACATCAATAATCATATTACTACACTGAGGTCAGATCACCCAGGATCAGTACACACTTTATTATCTTGTATATTTAGCACAGACATATCTAACCATTCAAACTTAAACTTGTGCTATGTGATTATGTGTACCAACATTAGAAATTAAATAAATGTCTCAAGCGTGCACACACACAGACACACAGACCAAGGGATATGTGCTCTCAAACCCCTCCCCCCATCTTAGACATCCCTTTTGTAGGTGTTTAAGCCGCCATAATTGATTACCAGAAACCCAATATAAAAAATAAAATCCTTCTTTGGCAAGGATAATGGACGCTCCTCTTTAGTTTAATGATAGCAGGACCTGTAGAAATATAGGGGGAAAAACAAAGACAGAAAAATGTTGAATTGTGTTCATGTAGGTCTAGAAATAGGTTATTTTTCTAACTCATAGTCCTTTGTCCATAGAACCATTAGCCAGGTTCATCACTCCAATTAGCAATGTTTAAATCTATATAGCCTAACTTTATTTTCAATTATACTCAAAATTCAAAAGGATAATAAATACGGAAAGACACTTAATGGCTACATTCATATAATGGTGAAGAGTACATGATTTGAATATTTCACTAAAGATAACAGGTCAATTAGTTTTAACACAGTGCCAAAAAAAAAAGATAGTTTATTTGTTTTGCTGTCAAATACTTTAAAATCTAACTCTAATGCCACATATGTAAAAATGAAAGTGAGAACACATTTTTGGAAGTGGCTATGGCTTCAACAAACAATTTCCTAGGACCCAAGGTGGCATGGTTGCTTGTTTTGTCGGACCAATAGTCCAACAACTTTAGATAATCAAGTAATAATTATATAAAACAGAAAAGGAGCACATTATCACATTTGAGAGTACAGAAACATAGATTGTTTGGCAATTTTGCTTTATAAATAACTAAAATGATTAATCAATTACAGGGGTTCTCCTGTGATTTAGTATTGCATTCCCATAAAGTTGAGGGAAGTCACAGGAGACAGATTTTAAAGAGAATGGTCAAAATTTAAGCAACAGAGGCTGAGATATCCTGATCACTGGATCTTTCCCATAATGCAACAAATAGCTTTATTTTGTTTGAATCCCTGTGCCTGGTAAATGCCCACATCTTTCATTACGTCATGCCATCTGTTTGTAATGCAGAATTTCTGTTATAATTTTTAGTCTCCAAGCCCAAGCCGAGATAACCCAGATGACACCGTCAGGGTTATTTTCTCAGACTTTATAAAGCTTTTCCAGAGCCACGGACGACATTAGCTATTAGAGATGTTCCGATCAGTATCGGGAAGTACTGGAGTTAATGCACCGATCCGATACCACGTAATAAAGCCCTAAAGAAAATCTACGTTAAAGTAGTTTATTTATGTTCTTTTTCCGTTATAACTAACTGTCAAACTGAATAATAAAAGAAAGTTCTGGGGCGTTCATTGTTTGTGTTTGTTCATGTTTCACAAAGAGTTTAACTTGAGCCAGGCCATACAACAAAGAAGATAGAAATCATATCACATCCATACAGGGATAGTAGTATACAGTTGTTAAAACATAATAAAATATATGACACACTGGTATCGGATCAGTACTCGGTATCGGCCGATACCCAAGTTCAGGTATCAGAATCGGTATCGGGAAGCAAAAAATGGTATCGGACCATCTCTATTAGCTATACAACTATTTACACAGGCTTGTAGTACTCTTTATGACAAGTGAACTGACTTTAATGTAGAAAATCAGTGGAGTGTCCCTTTGACAGAGCTGCCAATCAATGTCCTGTTGATCGACCAATTGATTATTTAGCTAAATTAATCCTTTCGTAAGTAAAGGTGGTAAGGCTATGACCAACTGGTGAATTACACATTTAACTTAAGCCTTTCATAGGAAAGATAGTCTATATCCACGACGTTCCACTTCCAGGATTGCTCCGTTGCTGCAGGAAATTCCGCCGGATGCATGTCTTTTCGCCGATGTCCATTTCTTTCCGCTTTCTTTGTGTTTGTGGAAATTTAAACTCCGGTGGATTTATGAGGACTATGGTTAATTGCTCCACAGATCTCTGCAGGGTAAATCCAGACAGCTAGCTAGACTATCTGTCCAATCTGAGTTTTCTGTTGCACGACTAAAACACCCTCTGAATGTACATGTTCCACCAAAACAAGTTCCTTCCCGAGGCTATTTTGCAGCGGCTCAGTGCACAGTTTAGCACCGCCCACGGCGATTGTGATTGGTTTAAAGAAATGCCAATGAAACACAGCATGTTTTTTTCCATGCCGGAATGCTGCGTGGACTCACCAGACCCTCCTCTGCAGCAGCGGTGGAGGAAGGTCTGGCAAAGCGCGACTATAGGAAAGATAACTAATATTTGTTTTAACGCTACATTACTGGTATTTTCTTCCAGCAGGATGTGCTAGGTACTTTCCTCAACTTGTAATGAGGTTACAGGTATGGTTACAGGGTATTTTTTCCCAGGATGGCGAAGGCATGTCCCACCCTACTCTGCCTCTGATTGGCTTACCCTAACCCTAACTAATCCCACTCCTTTTGCCTAAACCTAACCAGAGAGGTTCTTTGACCTAACCAAAGAGTCTTTATACCAGGTGTCTTCAACGTTTTCTAAGCCAAGGACCCCTTAACTAAAAGAGAAACAGAGCAGGGACCCCCTACTAAATATAATGTATAAAATTAAGTTGCATATTAAACTGGGCCTACAATAACGTGTAGGGCGGCCTAAAGCCTTTATATTTTTGCATAGAACCAAGCTATTAAAACAATAATTGTTGGCATGGTTTTATAAATCATATGTTAATGTTAAACATACATGTGGCACAAGAATTTAAGGATTAACTGTACCTGTGGATGGCTTTCGTATGAAAAAAAAAATTGGCTTTCAGGGTTCCAGACATTTCCTGTTTTAGCTGTGGTTATGTTGTGGTTAATTTCTGCTTTAGCTAACGTTAGCTATGTCGTTGACTGTTTAGGAGGGATTAGATTTATTTGAAATTCATTTCGACAGTTAAACATTCATTAAAACATACAGTTAGCTAACAGTTGCCGAATTATGTTATAACGCCCCACAGAAACCATGACAAGATTAACAGACATTAGCTTGCTAACGGTAGCGGCTGCTAATAACCATAACGTTATATCTATGGCTAACAACTGTCAGACTTTACTCCGCGTTCCTGTTTCTTAATCTGTGCAGCAGCACTAAGAAAGGAAAATAAAACTGTGTGGATTAAGTGACGCAAACACACGAGACATACATAAGACAGCAAGTCCTTTCCAGTCCTATGACATACTCACCGTTTCGCAGTCGGTACGGAAAGTCCCGGAGGTTGTCGTCATACACCACCCGCCTCTTTGTGCTTCCGGTTATCGGTGAAATGAAAATGGAACAGAAAAAAACCCACAGGTAAATCCCTGAGTCCCAGCAGAGTGCTATGAGGTTAAAAAGTCCCGATTGTCAGGTATTTTACATAACATACATAAATCAATAATCAGCACGATAGGTGCCAGGAATGCTTTTGTTGTTACACCATCTACTGGAAAACTGGGACCTTATTGCAAACACTAAGGAAGCAATGTAATAGGCTAATTAATTAAACCCCGAAACTTTTTATTTTGTCACAATTGCTCTAAAAACTACCTTATTTTCTACCTTATTTTGGACCGGTCCTGCTGGATTTATATATATATAGTATATATTTTACATGTGGCTTCTGTGATCATCAAATCAATGTTATTTACTTACACTATATAAAAATAAATCAAAACCTCCATTTGTTGCTGCAAATCATCCAGCAACCTGCAGAAAGCTGTAATACTTCAATTTATGAATAAACAAATCTGAAACCTGTATATGAACAGATACTAATTACCTACAAACATTAATATCACATACAGAAGAATACTCATAGCCTACATATCTTTTACTTAAGTAAAAGCAACAACGCTGTGTAAACATACTCTGTTACTGTAAAGTAAAAGTCTTACATTCAAGATTTGACTTGAGTAAAAGTACATAAGTATTAACAGCAAAATGTAGGTTACTTAAATTAGGCTATTAAAGTGAAAGTACTTGTTGCGCAGAATTATCCCTTTCAGGGAGTTATATTATTATTATAATATATGAAATTATTGAAATATTATTACAGATTCAGATTACAGTATCATATTTTATAAACTGATCATATGTTTTTTTTGTAAAATCTAAATCTGTGGACTAGTAACTCCAGCTGTCAGAAAATGTAGTGGAGTAAACCGTACAATATTCCCCTCTGACATGTTGTAAAGTGGAAGTATAAAGTAGCATTAAACTGAACTACTCAAGTAAAGCTAACATAAAACAAAAATGTACACTAAGTACAGTACTTGAGTAAATTTACTAACTTTTCACCACTGTACATTTATATCAACTATGTATTTGAGGGCACATACAAAAGTAAAAATGTACATTAAAAATTTGGATATTTTTGATATATTACAAACAAAGCTAACACTGATCATATTTATATAAACTACATATGAAATTGTCTTTACTATAGCAACAAAACTAATATTCTTTCAAAGTCAAAAACCTAGGATATCCAAGATTATCAAAGTTAAAATATAATAAAGTACAATAGTACAAAGAATATTCTCATAAGACAAAATACTTACGTATTGTGGAAGACGAGTCAGATGGTTAGACTAATGAGTCAGGTCATTCCAATGGGTTAGTCTAGTTGTACTTCCCCTGACTTCCTTCCTGCAATAAACACTCCCCTATGACAAATCAGCAAGCATATAGGGGAGTGTTTTTTTGTTTTAGGGGAGTGCATTTTAGTGACCTTTCTGATCTGGGTGGGTGTCAAAAATTGTCCCAGCCTACCTCTCTTTATGTCAAGTACCTGTTATTTCTTCAGAAGTGTCCCCCCCCCTCCCCCCCGGTTGATTTTCAGATAATTTTCCATCATTGAGTGCTTAAAAAAACTTTTTTTTTTTTTATGACATTATGCTTAGATGCAGGATGCTATTATGTTTAGATTTCATAAATGTACAGTATGAAATGTTGCATGTTATAAAAAGTCCAACACAAATCTTCATCAGCCAAGTGCCACTTCCTGCCATATCCAACAATAAAGTTAAAGTAACATACAGTGTAAATAGAAATACAAACACAATAGAAACCGGTCATCCAAAAAGACATAAAGGTGTAGTTTTACAACAATAAAATGGACAATCCAAAATAGACACATCACGAGAACTACTACTTGCCAGGTGTATTTAAAAGTTTATTAAACTGAAACTCCTTTAAAATGATTACAGTGAGAGTAAGAAGAAATATATTTATATAAAGCACATGCATACAAAGGTACAAAACAAGTCTGATTGCCTCCAAACTCTCTGTAAATAGGATAATAAACATTATTATATGTAAAACATAGATAGCAAGTGTCATGCATGCTAAGATAAATAAAAGGCTATAGGTAGTGTGTTGCATTATGAACAGTAAGTCACTCTAGGCCCATGGTACTTTAATTTAGAAAAGATTAGGTGACTTTGCTCTCTATTTGGAGATGTTGTGAATGAAGACTTTACCACTAAATACTGTATATAATCAAAAGGAAGCTGGTTAGAAGAAATGCTCTCACCAATAATTAACAGCTTCAAATTCAGATAAAATATAAACACACTGCAGAAACAACCCAGCGGATAAAAACAAATGATATACTTATTATATAGTTTAACTAAAAGCGGAGAATTAAAGAGCTCCCCTTATTGATGATTGCCTTCTGTATTACAGCACCATATGGCACTTGCAGTTAGAACAAAATATACCAAGAACACAGCATCTGCAATTAGTACGTTGCTTTTCTGAGAAGGCACAACAGGGTCCTTTTACTCTATTGAGTGGTAGCAAACTGGTATCTTAATGTCACTGACTATTACAGGATTCTTTTTTTTACCAGTGATTATGCAGTTTTTAGTGTGTTTACAACAAATACATTTTACGTCGCTGCTAATTATTTAACAAAATCATGCTGCTCTGCTAAAGATACTTGAATGTCTTTTTTTCTACTGTTCCAGGCATCTAATCCATACGTGTCCATACAATATGAAAATGTATTAGCAGAATCTTCAAAACTTACATAAAAGGGATTTTATGTTACTGTGTTTTTGTGATATTCAACATTTTTACCCATTAATGGGTTACAATGAAAGATTGCATTTGCTAGAAAATACTCAAAAAAGATGATTCTAATGTTGTACTGTATTAGTTCTAGTTTAGGAGCTAAAACTTAAAAAAAACTTGGCTGAGACAGTTACTGGTTGTTTGTCTTATGATGCCACTAAATGAATAGATGCTTAAGGTGTGAAAAAGGAAATTATTCTGAATGTATAAACCAATAGTGGGAAAAGTGAGAAAAGTTAATAATTGAATATTTTTCTTTTATGTTTCGGGCCAGTGTAGGAGCTGCTCAGAACTAAAATCTCTGCTGCAGACAAAGGAGAATGTCCAAGCCCTGATGGCAACTATGTGGCATCATTTCTTAAACAAGGGGTGCACATAATAATATTACAACTGTACAATGTCATGCAATCCAATAAAACAAATCTCCAATAAATACTACCTTTGTGAAGCTTATATTCAATGCTGGAGTGAACAAAATGACTGGAACACTTAATAAAATGCAATCCAATACAACAACAAAAACTATAACAGTATTAACAAAAACTGAATATTAGTAACTGTGATTTTATAGCAGGTTTTTCCTGCAGGGTTTTAAGAGTGGTGGTAGGCTGATTAATAAAATTAAACCACTTTTATAAAATACAACTCAAGGGAAAAAGAGCAGATAAGCTATTTCACACAGCAAAGGCCATATATCTAGTGTGGCTGTGGTTTTGGCCTCCATCTACTAAATACATGTATCATGCCCTTCCTGGGGGAGACGCTGTATTGTGTTGGATTGCATTATACTGAACATGTGTTCATTTACTGTAGACATCCTCTTTATATTCCAGCATTCCTTTCTGTAAAGAGAGTTTCTAAAAATACACTTTATTGTAGTTTTAGTGCACAAAGTTAAGACTAAGCCCTGTATTTCTCTAAATATGAAGGCTTTTGACAGGCATTTGTTAGAAAAGAAGTCTCCTCTGTGACCAGAGTATCCTCCTTAACTTAATTATGGAAAACCTCAAAGGTATTCCACACAGACTTGTAAGTGACTCTGATGAGGGTTATAATACTGTTTTTTGGCTTGTGTAACTAAACGTTTGAGAGTAAAAAATCTTGTTAGTGTTCTTCTGCTGGTTTACCACAAGGGTGCGTCCTCTCACCCCGATGTTTCTGTGTAGCAGTGGTAATGTGAGATTTGATTATTTCGAGCAGGGATTTTTGGTTTTATGTAACCAATGTAGTGTAAATAGTAAAGTCATCTCTTGCTCTCAGACCTGGCACTTCTTAAGAACATCAGAGGTAGTAGCACCACATGTTGCTCTTTTATCCCACAAGCTATATGAGGTTACAGAGGGCAATGTGGATATGATATCTTTTGAGTAACTTTTATGTTATTTGAACACATATTTTGTACATTTATGTAACTGTGACATGCAGACTTCAGTGACTTGAAACTGTGTTTTTAAATGTTTGCCACAATTACGATTACCCAAGTGGGGATAATAAAAGAAAGCTGTACTCTAAAATTAGCTGTGACTCACTTCACCAAAGACAGTGAGAGCATCATCTGAAGTTGATGACTAAAAAGAAAGGAGTGTTGTAAAAATATGGATGCTCCGTCATGCATTTCTGTAAAACCAGGACCAAAAAGAGGAGAACACCAGCAGCTTACCACCTTCTGTGCGAGTCAGGTTTTTCATTCCTCAGAGTGCGAGTAGTGTTAGGTATCCATCACACAGCAGTGGCATATTCTCTCAGTAATGTTGTTCTGTACCACTTTCAAAGCCAAATATTCTTCAGAATTCTCTCAAGTCATGTTTGAAGATTTGATGTCAAACCCTATTTGGGGCAGTGGCTGGGTGTGTCTATAGCCAGGTGAGCAGGCTGTCTCTGTCCATATGCGACCCAGAGAGAACAGTCTCCATGTCCATCAGAAGGTCTGAACTGAGACCCTCGGGGATGCAAGGCATCAGCTCCTCGCCCTCAGACATCGGGAGCACAGGCATCGACTCCTGTAGGGTCATTGAGGAGGTGTCGCCAGAATCACCTAAAATAAGTCAGAGAAGAATATAAAAATGACTGAACTGTTGAGAAGTAAATATGTCCAGTGAGCTGGGAGGAATTTGGATTGGCATTTTCTCAAAATAAGGGACTGACAGGAAATTATTTTTTCACTATGATTTATACCTTATAACTACTGGAAGGCCAGTGCAAAAGTCAAATTTTTACAACCAATTTCTAAAAGGAGCCCCCTTGTTCTAAGTATGAGAGCTAAATAAGCCAATATCATGGCATTATCACTGGCTAAATGTGTGACACATATACTCTAAGATCCTAAAATGAACTGCTTCCCATCGGTTGTGATGTAGATTTAGATCAACACGTCACGTCATATATATATATATGTGTGTGTGTGTGTGTGTGTGTGTGTGTGTGTGTGTGTGTGTGTGTGTGTGTGTGTGTGTTTTGGAGGGATGATCACTGTGTGCATGCGTGTGCATGTTTGTGTGTACATGTATTACCAGTGTCCATGTGATCCACAGAGCTCAACATGTGGTCCGATGTGCGGGGTAAGCTGCTTACGCTCAGGCCGCTGTCAGTGCTCTCGTTGCGAGAGTGAGCGCTGCACAAGAACACACACACGTTAACATTCCTTTATATCTAACATCATTTGTTAAAAAACTGTAAAAAACTCCGCATTAAACAGACAGTACACTTACAACAATAATTCTTAGTTTTCACTGGCACAGCTTTCTAACAGATTTTTAATGAAAACTGCTGGCAGCGAGATTGAAAGATACTATTAGGGTAACAGTGTGAAAGTGGATATTCTTTAGATTACTTTTACTCAAGAAAAGTAGCTTTTCATTGATTATTTCTACACTATGTTACTGTTTTTACTTTAAGTAAAGGTTATGAATAATGAATGACCACAGCTCTGTGACAATAAACACTACAATAAACGAGATCTACAGTACATTAAACATGAACTCACCCATTAAGTGTGGGTTCGTGGTTCGAGGCTCTGATCCTGACATCCAGAGAAGGGACAAGTGTCTGTGCGTTCCTGTCATGGTCCATCCCACCGGGCATCTGGTTCCTTCCTCCTGCCTCCTTCAGCACAAACACACACACATGCTTGTATAATGTCATGTAAAACTGTGTTTATATGAAACAAGGATTTAATGACTGTTAAATCTGAACTGAATATACAGCCTAATACAACTGGTATTACTGGTTGATAACCAGACATGCTAGAGTTTTTGGGCAGCACATCCAAGTAGTTTTATTTAACCTCTGACCTGTGTGATTTGTTGAGGGAGGCCTTGTTTGCATCTGAGCCTTTCCTTTTCCTGCCTTTGCTGCAGTACCAAGCCAAGGATGCCAGGGTTCATCTTCTGGGCTGGAACATAAAAAAAAGAACATTTTGACAGTTAAGTAAATATTTCCACAAGTTTAAACATTTCAGCAATGACATATATGAGGGAAACTTGGCGATCTTTCTTATTTTAGTTGCCAAACAGCAACTTCTGATGGTGGACATTGGAACACAATGCTTCTCATTGACAAACAAGAATTGTCAATTCAGGAGACACAAATTTGATAGTGTGCTACCTAGACGCGGGTCGACCCATGCGGTGGTCTTATTTATGTGATCGATGTAGTACACCTCTCCATCTGCAGTCACAGCCTTCTCCCAGCCTTCAGGCAGTGGACCTGAACAGCAGTGAAAGTACACAGTGAGAAGGCAAATGGTGGATGGAGTGCATGGAGTGTTGAGAGTAGAAAAGTAAAATTCTGGCCCACGTCCTTTAATATCTGTGTGGATTGTAGTTTGTAGAGTTTGTTTTAATAGAAGTGAATGTTAGTGGGTAAGTAGTGACAGTGTAGTATATTGTGTAGAGTAAAAATGTACTAAACTATGCATCTTGCCTGAATGCAGTGGGTGAGATTGTAAAAACTACAGTAAATTAATATAAAGTTTGCAATTCTGCTCTTTGTAGAAAAAAAGGGATTCAAAATGTTTTACTCTTAAAGGGTCCGTTCAGCCAAATTACAATTACAAAATTCAACAGCAACATCTCTTTACAGAACCACTGTCCCCTTTCTTCTGGATAATCCACATATTATTTTTATTGATTATTAATTACACATATTATGAAAGGTTTGCATTGGGACTATTTCTTGAGTAGAAGGAGCTTCAATGAAAACTGTTCACAGCGAAGCCTGTGGATTATCCAGAGTGACCGGAACATTGTTTCTGGAAAAACACTTTTTTTAATTCAAACTCTTGGCATTGATTTATTTCTGGCCTGCTGCATCTGAAAAACAAGGTTGAGGAGCAGTGAGAGTAAACCAAGACAGTGAGTTGGCTTGAAAACCAAAACAATGAGCTGAAAGATGCTAAACTGCTCTCTAGAGCTGAGGGGAACTGCAGAGTTGGATGATAACTTTCTGTAATATTGATTATAGCTGATTTAATGGTTTGTCTTTAAACAATATTTAGGTGCCAATGTGTACATTTTAACAGTTTTTGCTTGCTGTAATCATTCCACCTGTTCATAATGGATATGATGAAATTCCTTCCTGATATGCCTCCAGTGTCCGTGAAAATCCACAGAAAAAGTACACTCTTTTCCCCCTCGGCAAAACAGCAATTGTTTCCTTGTTGAGCTGCAGTGGAGGAACAGCAACAATACGGTAGAATTTTGAACTAAAAAGACAGTAACTTTGAAAGATATCCACATGTTTTGGCTAATTTGGATAGCTTATCCTTATCTTACCTTCAGATAAACGTTTGAATAAGTTTTTGCACAGAACTAGGACTGTGAATTTGTCCCTCATCACTTAAGTTAATGATATACTAATATCCAGTATGAACAGGAGGAATTATTTCAACAAACAAAACCTGTTTCAATGTCCATATGGGTAACTGACTATTGTTTTAAGACAATGAAAAATTGTGAACCTATCATTTAGGACGCTGACCATGTGATTACATCCTAACAGGCCAGGGACCTTTGTTTCATGTCATCCCCCGTCTCTGTCTTCTAACATTTCTCTTCAGCTCTCTATTGTTTCTGTTTTATGAAAGCAAAAATAAATAAAAATACTACAGAGTTTAAATAAGAAAATGCTTTTTGTAAATTGGATAAACCGACCCTTTAAAAGTTTGAAACTAGTGGTATTTATTCAAAGACAACAATAGCTATGAAGCTATAAAGCCTGCATCTAAATAAGAAAAACACCTGTTTGAATAAACTGTTTGAATAGCCACAGTTTTTCTAAGAATTATGATTTCTCCCA
This sequence comes from Sander lucioperca, assembly GCF_008315115.2. Taxonomy (NCBI): domain Eukaryota; kingdom Metazoa; phylum Chordata; class Actinopteri; order Perciformes; family Percidae; genus Sander; species Sander lucioperca. The sequence continues at coordinate 13,934,209 of NC_050185.1, read as the reverse complement.
ATTTAGTGGGATGCTCTCATGTTTTACAGCTGTTTCCATCATCAGGGTGAGTATGAATGTGATAATTGCCACCAAAGTCACCAGAGCCATGGATGTAGAGACCAAAAGAAAAAAATCCTGAAGAAATCACACCCAGCAAAGACCTGGCCCACTGTTGATGGAGTTGAACTATGAAAAGCACGTCTGTGCTTTTTAAAGAAACTGGCTGGTGAGAGGGGGGGGAGTAAAAAGCAGAGTGATACCTGTCTCTGGATTGATGTTTTGTGGTTGTGTAGTGGGAGCTGGGTTGCTGAGAGAGTGGGCGTGGACCGGAGTACCAGAGATGGGATGCTGAGCTGCAGCCGACTGAAGCTGCGAAAGTCGAGGATCGTGCCAAGTGGTTGTCTTATCCAGGTGACTGCAAACACACAACAAGTCTAAACGTATCTTTATCGGTTAAACCACTGCAAGCTGATGAATAAGAAGCTTAAGGCACGTTTTAACCTCAGACTTGCTTTACCTGTACTACCAGTAGTCTTTGACAGGAGTGTGAGCTGTCAGGCCATGTGCTCTCATGAATGAAACTGACCGAAACCACACAGGTTGCAAAACTAGTTGGAACATTTTCTGTTTGCATGCAACTGATTAGTTTGAGTCCTGGTTATATATGCACTGCTACATGCCTGTTTTCATAGTTTACTTTCACTTTTAATTATATTCCTTCTTGAGCAAAATATTCAAGAAGGATATTTCTGTAACAGGACAGAAATCTAGTAAAAGTCTAAAGAAACTTCTCCCAGTGCATTTAAAATAGTATTAGTGCAGGAATGATTGGTTAATTAATCAGTTTAATGATCTAGATAACATTTTGATAATTTGAATTATCTTGAATCATCAGTCATTTATCTAGTAAAAATGCAGACAACATGCTGCTCTCAGCTTCTCAAATGTGAAGATTTGCAGCTTTAAATTTGAATATTCATTGAACCTCTGATTTCTAGACAATCAGCAAGAACTTGAAGACATTGCCTTGAGCTTTGGGAAACTGTGAGGGGTATTTTACACTATTTTCTGACCAACTAAAAATAATCAGTAGTTGCAGCTATAAACCGGTTGAGTGCCGATGTAGAAATGTAGATGTAGATGTAGAATCTTTGGGTCTTTCTAAGTAGAAACCCTTCAAGTAACCTGCGGTGTGACAGATCAAACACATTGATAAAAAGAAGTTAGACCTTACTTGAGGAAATAACGTTGGCCAGTAGGCGTTTTGGCCATTTCCCAACCGTGGGGGAGTGGCACGTCGTCAGGTATGATCGCTGCTACATCTGCTGCTTGAGTGGAGAGTGAGTTGACTGGGAGGGAGGCAGGGGAGGAATGGGCGCGGACGTGATGAGGAGTGAGGGAGCCGCACACACCTCCATCTGAACTGGCCTGACGAGAAACAAGCAGGGTTAACAACTCCCTTGACGAAACATAAACCAGCAGGAAGAAAAGGTTTAGATGGTAACCAGAGAGACAAGGTGCAAAAACAAAATGCAAAAACGCTGTGAGGAAAAACAGTGAAACAGGCAGCTTTACTTTAGATATGTTTTTTTTTTTTTTTTAGGTTTTCAGTTGTTCATGAATTAATCAACTTTTATGCTAATTTGTCAGCGTGGGTTTCTTGGGGAAAATTTTATCGGAAACACCTTAAAATACAATAACAAATGAACAAATACAATGAGTTCAGTTTTTGAAGGGATTGAGAGACAGCAGTTGATTCAACTAAGTGCTTATTTTCAAGGGGCTTAGAATGTATGAGTATATGTGTTGAGTATATGAGGCAATATCTGGCATATTGGATAGTTGCTGCCTAAACAGCTGGTGCATCGATCAATAAGACAACAGTGTTTACTGTGGCAAGAAGGAAAGTCTTAGAAGTACAAAAACGACATGCCCAATTCAGAAAAACTGTATTAGAATATAGTGGTCGAAACTAAACCCTCACTCAAACATCAAACACATTTTATAGTCTCAACAAAACCAGTGCCCAGAGAAATGAAGACTATCTAGCAAAGCAGCCCTGCAGTTAATGCTACCTTTGTGGAACTTGTAATGTTCACTGATGACAGACAGATTAGGCCTGTAAATGTCAATTGATTATTTTCAAAAATTGGTTGTTCAGTCTATTAAATGTCAGTAGGCTACATAATATCCACCACAATTTCCCCAAGCCTAAGGCAAGGTGACTTCTTCAAAGTGCTTGTTTTGTCTGATGAACTGTCAAAACTCAAAGACATTCAGTCGCTAAATCTCGATCATCTGCAACTGCAACTATTTTGATAATCACATTATCGTCTTAGTCAGTTTTCAAGCAAGTAAGCAATACTAGAAATTTGCTGGTGCCAGCTTCTCAAGTGTGTGGATCTGATGCTTTTTATAGTCATACATGATATATATATATATATATATATATATATATATATATATATATATATATATATATATATATATTTGGGTTTTGGACTGCTGGTCGAATAAAAGCAGACCTTACCTTGGGCTGTTGTAATGGGCACTATTTTATAAACCCAACAAACAATCAAATAATCAAGAAAATAATCAGCAGATTTAGCAATAATGAAAACAATTGTTAGTTTCAGCCATAATGTAAACGGTTCTTTAATTCTGTCGATTCACTAATTGATAATTTCAGGACTATTGGATTGAGTGTTGTTAATATTTTGTCCCTCTCAGCTATAACGGAGGTGGACAAAATATTGATGAGACACCATCGTTCCTTATATTTATATATTTTTTTATCGCAACACCATATCCTAACTACTGTCACAGCAGGTAGTATTGGATTGTATTACAGAGGATTTATTTTATTCTGGTCACTCTGTATTGCAGGGCTACTGTAGCCTACTCCATGTAGTTGATGTAGTTTGTGGTGAGTGGTCACGCGAATGTTTGCTCTGTAAACCAGCATGTGCAGTTAGCAGCAGTATTAGTACTTGTCTGGAGTGGCCTCGGGAATCCGGCTGCCTGAAGAAGGAGTCCGGCAGTTTCCTCATCCTCATGGGCAGAGAGGGTGGCTGTCTGGCCGACTTGCTGGGGTTCATCACGGCACTAAAGAGGGCCTCCAGCTCCGTCTGCGAGTCCCCGCGGACGTGCACGATCTGCTGCCCGGCCGGAGGCGCGCCGCGGTGCGCGTCCATGTCGCCAAAGTTTGGTGTCGAAACAAATCTGTCGAAAAATTCAATCGCACAAACAAACAGAGAATAAACGCCAGGCCCGTTAATACTAGATGCGTCTGGGTGCTGGAGTTATGATCGGATTTGTTTACACTTTTAACCCCACCACACACACACCCTCCCCACCCCATTTGAACTTTTGTGTCCTTGTCTGTCTGTTTCAAACTGTAACATCTCGGAAGTTAATCAGATATGAAAAGAAACTCAATCATCGGGTAAAGAAGTCGAATTAGCGCCTTTAAAGCAGAGATCGCTGACAAAAATCAATCTCAGCAGCGTACAACACGTTACATGCCTCCCACATACCTTCAAGCAGCCAGACCGTTTCCCCCCTCTCTCCCTCTCTCTCTCTATCTCTCTCTCTCTCCGTATTCCTGCAGGGGAAAATAAATTGGAGAAATCACTCTCAGAAACTCTCAGACGGCCACTGATTTCCGATGCAAACTTCGACCTAAAAGCCTCCTCAAGTAAAAAAAAACAAAGCACATATATGTGAAACTAGTTGGAGAAAAGTGATTTCAGCGAGACCTCCAAACTTTTTCACATCCACTGTTGAGTCCAGATTCATGTGATGAGTGCTGAGGGGCGGGGTTGCAGGGTTTAAAGCTGCCGCAGTTGCAGGGGAAATATTTTTACCCTGAGCAGACATAAACCATCAACACAAGGCTTAGAAAACAAGTTATTTATTGTTGTCTTATTTTCAGCTCCAACTGCAGTAAACAACTCACTTTCAGCCCTGAAAATGCACGGAAATTAGTGATACTAGAGCCAACTAATAATCTTTGGCTATGCCTGGCCATGCTTTAATTCCTTTCTGTGCAGTTTCCAGTTAGTGCGGTTTTCTCCTGCTGGAGGAAAGAGGCAGAGGGCCAAGTGTAGACAGAGGTGACAAGAGACAACCAAAGATGATATACTTGAGAGGAGAAATGAACATGAGACTGTAATGTTTCGGGTCCGGTTTTGGGGGGTTGGGGAGGGGAGTTTGGGAAGTTGCACTGAGAAAACATCCGCCCCTGATGAAGCCAACCCAGCCGGAGCCTGCAGCCACAGCCACAGTGTCCTGCCCTCTAGTGGAAAACATGCACACAGTGAGCCGGAGCTCAGCTGGCCAACAGATTGGATTCAAGAAAAAAATGTCTGCCTGCACTGGTGTTATTATCCACTGTGCATGCAATAACTCTTTCAGTTATTATTATAATCCACCAGATTTGATATAAGATATAGTGAACATGGAGAGTCTAACAAATGCCTTTTAAAAATATTAATGGATTTTTAATCAGACAATAAAAAATAAAATATTATATTTGTAGCCTACATACAGGCTACAGGCTACATTTTACTCAATGGATAAAGAGAATTTCTTCATCTAAATAATTGGTGAAATTTGTCATTTTTAAAGGGAAATAGCCTTTCATTATTGGTATCTTTGTATTAGCGGGAATCTGTGTAGCTATTTATCTCCTCTTTTTTTTTTTTTTTTACCAGCAGCAGATTCCAGATTTATTTTATAAGAGTAAAACTGTGATTTTGAGTCTCAACTCTCATTTTTATTCAAGATATTTGTTTTATTCTATATAACAAATTGCATTTGACTATAGCTAAATAAATGTACGAGGACTGCCTCATTAAACAGACATGTTTTTAATGTCCAGTCATCATCAATGTGACAATATTTAGATGAGACTGAGGATGGTTGTAACACTTTTTGTCTCAGCACCTATAACTTCCTGAATGTTTGTGTTCAAGCTCTAATTTTGACACAAAGTACCCCTATTTGTCTAATACAAATAGCAATGTTCTCAACATCGCAGAATTACTGTAATATTTTGATGTCAAATAGGGAGTTCCATTGTTACAACCTGGCCCACCAGGGTAAGTTGTAACATAACTTGGAGAAATTAGAATGAAGAATTAAAAATGCGATGAGACCACACAATAACTTTGCCAAGTGGTTTGCAAACTAAAGAAAGAATTCACTACTGACTTTTAAATCACTTTAAGAATGACTGTAATCCACAATAATAAACTGTTGCTAATACTTTCAAAACTTTAGAAGAACTTTCTTCTAAAACATTTGCACTATGTGTACATATTTATATATGTATATGCATATGTGTCATTAGGGGTAAATTCTAACACTTTAAAAATGTGTTATAATCATCCTCATCCCTGTCAGCCATTGTTAAGATAGCTGTAGCAGCATTGTGATTTGAAATTAGCATAGATTAAATACCTCACATTTTTCCTAAAAGACTACTCTCTAATTCAATACAAGTTACATAATTCTAACATCAACAGTATCAGTGCTAATCAAAATACAGACTTAGTCCAAAAAATGAATTCCTGAAAATCTGTGTTTTGGCTGTGAAAATCTGCACACCTCTTTAAACAGCAAGGAAATTTCACATACAAGGTCAGGAAGCAAGTGGTCATACATGAAATTGATCTCATGACTCTAATCTCTCCTTAGCAGCACATCACCGCAACCCTCATCCACCTTTACTGGCTCCCAGTTATGTCCCACATCAAATATAAAATCCTCCTTCTCACCTACAAATCCCTCCATGCCCTGGCCCCACTGTACCTCTCCGACCTCCTCCATCCATCCACCCCACCACGAAACCTGCCGTCCTTAGACGTTGGCCTGCTCTCCATTCCCCACACCAGACTCTGTACCAGCCCCATCCCTTTGGAACAACTTTCCTGCAGATATTTGAAATGCTTGGGTTTCATGAAAGGCGCTATATAAATGTATTATTATTATTATTATTATTATTATTAGTGAAAGTGGTGCTAATACAACCATCCCTTTGTTACAACCATCCCTGGACTCCCCTACTATTTGTATCAAAATTAACAGTTGTTTCTGTGTATGGAGAATTCAGATGCACCATGGGCAACAGGCAAAAGGTCAGCATAAGAATATTTGTAATGTAATACAAACTAAAGCGCAGCAGATGGCACTGTCATGCCTTAACACCTGCAACACATTTTGTTTTTCATTACTTTCAAAATGATTCACAAAAACAATGCAGCTGCAGTTTTACTGCAGTGGAGGAGAAGCAGATGTTGTTGAGGAGATGTAACTATTTCTCTGGTCTTGTGATTAATATATCTGCAGGATTTCTTTTCTTGGTTTTCTCAAAACCATATCCCCTCTTCTCCCCTCTGTTTTAATCAGAGCCCTTATCAGGTGCCTATTCACACCCCAAACAAAGCAGCTAGAATGGACAATTGGTCTAAACAAAAAACAAATAATAAAACAAATAATTTCATACTCAAGTATTAATTTAGAAACTTGGGACTGAATGTCAAAATCAATACAAATGATGTACGTAGTTATTTGCATATAGAGCGGGGAAGAGAGATCCGATCACAAGTCACACATCTGGAGACACATTCCACTGCCAGGTGTAAACACACATGCTTAGAGCTGTCCACTTGTGTTAGGATCACTCAGATCAGATTTTATTACCAGGTCAAAACAGACCCTTTGGTTTTTGTACTGATAACACAAACAACATATAACTAATAACTAGTGAGCTTTAGGGGTGATGGAAGGCAGATTTGGTTAGCTTAGTCCAGCTAGCTGTTTCCCCCTGCTTCTAGTCTTTATGCTAAGCTAACTGTCTCCCACCACTAGCTTTATATTAAACATATGGACATTAGAGTTGTATCAATCGTCTCAGAAGAAAGTGAACAAATTAATTTCTCAACATGTAATTTCTTTGAACTATAAAACTGTTTTTAATGTATCATTCATTTACAAGGACACATAAAGATGATAAAGAGAGGCCACACAGTCGTCTGATATTATGTGTCATTCACATGCATACACCGCTTTACAGGAACATGTAACATAGGACAGATGTGGGGGCCCCGAGGCTGCGGCACCAGGCTTTTCACATTCCTCTCACTGACCATGGCTGTAAATTCACACAGGTTCAGAACAACAGCAAAGCTTTTCTTTGGCTCTCACAGCAAAGTTTTTTAGGGAAGCGACAGGCTGGCCGGCCAGCTCCAGCTGGACCCTGACTGGAATGTGATGTTGCTCTTTTCACTTGCATTACTTGTTAACTGCCCAGTTAACAGAAGTAATTTGTCTGGTCCTCTGGGAGGCTGTTTTTAGATGTATGAATCAGTGGTCAGAGAGAGAGAGAGAGAGAGAGAGAGAGAGAGAGAGAGCGAGAGCGAGAGAGAGAGAGGCGGGGGGAAATATGATCACAAGAGACTGAGACACTCTTCCTTCACTGCACCCTACCTTCAGCTCCTATGCAAAGACACAAGCAGAGAGAAAGTGTTCCTACATTAAAACAAGCTGCCCATTTCTCTTTCCCCACATCTGTTTCTCATGCTAGTGGCAGGATATAACCTGTAAAATAGCAATGCCTGGTAATAGACACACTGAGGGGGAAGGTAATCACTCTTTACCACAAATGTGGAATCAGCACATTCAGCTACTTGTCAGAAACATATCCAGACTTTTATCACCAACCCATTTACAAATTTGACCTGCTCTTACAGAGGATGTTGTCATGGGAATTTACAAGAAAAAGTGGGAGTGACTGATGGAGGTGGAGAGAGGGAGGTACTCAGAGAGGAAGCAGGGAGACAGACAAGACTTGGTAGAAAGATGGACATGTGAGGGAAAAGAGCAGACTCAGTGGAAAAATAAAGCATAAATGAAGAAGTGGCTGCTTGTGACGGAGTTCAGGAAATAATCAGTCAGACGACACACACATGATGTGGACAACAACTGTCCTGCTGCTGCTGCTTGTACCTCATCTGCTTTCCTCCAACGTATGTATGATATGCTTGTCAAAAATATTTTCAACTTTAGTCAGTCATCAGGAATGATTGTATTATTGTTTGACCATAAATTGCGTCAATAAATGCTAATGCAATCAAGGAGATCAAGGGGTTTAGAGTTAGGCATCATAGATAGATCATGAATCGTGAATTTTCTTTCTTTTATTACTTATTTTAACATTAGAATAGCCATCAAAATAGTGTGTGTGTGTGTGTGTGTGTGTGTGTGTGTGTGTGTGTGTTTGTATGTGTGTGTGTGTGTGTGTGTGTGTGTGTTTGTGTGTGTGTGTGCAAACACCTTTTATAAAGACATTACTGTCAATAAGTCCTAAAATATTGTTCTGAGTGCCTGTATCTTAAAACAAGAAAGAATAGTTGATCGACTAGGATTATGAAAATGTTGATTTTAGAAAATTCTTTGTTGTTTTGCATGGAAATATAGCTGGCAGGTGTTTTTTTTATTTTTATTAAACTTTCAGGACTTAATTGAAGCAGCATTCACAGTATTGTGATCCGATTCTTCCGTATGATTTTCAGTCGCCTACTACTTGCCTACTTACTTACTGCATACTTTCAGCTACAAAAACCATTCAAATATCAAAATGTTCAGCACCATTTATACTTTTTAAAATATTAAGCCTTTTTCTTTTTACATTGTAAGTCAATGGAGTAATCTTTAAATCCTCTTCAGGCTATTTCCACAAAATGCTACTCCTCTCACCTATTTTCACTTACAGATGTCATTCAAACTTTAAACTATTCACAAAACTTTCAGCTATTAGAAAATGATTCAGCTTTTTGATATTTTACAGTTTTTGTGTTATCACCAGTTTACCAGTCTGGCCTGGCCCTTTTTTTGTGGAGTTTGCATGTTCTTCCAGAGTTTCTTTAACATACTTTACTATCACTTTTTTTTTCGACATACTATGACTACATTTGAAATACTATACTATGACTTTTTTATCACTTTTTTTCGACATACTATACCATACATTTTTTATTACTTTATCAACATACTATACTATGACTTTTTTGACATACTGTACTATGACTTTTGACATGACAGATTTATACCCTTGGATTAAACTCTCACTGTAGTTCTCTCTTGATTGCCAGGACACAAGAAACAGCAGTGATTTTAACCAATCAGAAACAGTCAATGAGGACTTTTCCGATGCTTTTGTCAAAGGCCAGAAACTTCCCGGAGGGGCCAAAGGTCGGGACACATGCTCCATCCCGTGTGACATCACTGTCAAGCTGCTACGAGATGAGAAACATTCAATCTGTGGTAAAATGTCTTTCTCTTTCCTTGTGTTATTGTTACATCTATCATCATTATCGGTTGTTCAGAATGTGTGTGTGTGTGTGTGTGTGTGTGTACTGTATGTAGGGCAGTTACAGCAGTCTCTGTTGGCATTTGGACGCAACACCCGGAAGCTGATTCGGGATGTGATGGAGGAGCAGCAGAGAGCCCTGGACATCCTTAGCAGTCAGGTAAAGTGGCATCTTTTTTTTCTCTCTTAAAGTTTCTAAACGTTTGATTGGCTGGCTGCATGTACAGTAGTGTCACATTTCCAGGTCACAGAGCTGATGACCAAAGTGCAGACGCTCAGCTCCGAAGTTCAGAGAAGCAACACTGAGATGTACTCCATCAAACCTGTGCAATCCCATGGTAACTCACATACAAACACGTGCGATGTCACAATATACATTCCCAAGTCCCATAATGCAATCAATAGTATTGCTTTGTTAGACCCTTCCTGCTCGGCCAGGTCTTTTAAATTCCACACCTCCAGTTTTGTAACACATTCTCGAGTACACTGATTTTGATGTGTAAAAAGTTTTTTTCATGACAACATGACAAGGTGTTATTAAGATAATCCGGTTGATTTTTAAAGGGTTTACTGGCCTTATAGAAGTAGGAGAAAATTCTCTACCAATAAAGGAACATTTTCAGTTTTCAGTACATATGAATGAATATGGTATTGAAATACATGGTTTTCACTGGTCAATAATGTGTTACAGAAATACAGAATACATTCTTAGGTATGCATCCTTAAGTGAATGATAATTTTCTTTGTGATGACAAAAGAGAGTGTTTGCTTTGATTAGGACAAGACTGCAGTGATATCAAGGACAATCTTTTGTCAGTCGTCCCCAAGATCCCCAGTGGTATTTACATTGTCCACCCAGAGAATACAGACTCTTCATTTGAGGTAGATGTAAACTAATACTAATACTGTAAGTCATTCAACATTTGTCACTCAATCGTCACTCACCACTCAAAACACAACATGTGCTGCAGGTTTTCTGTGAAATGGATTACATGGGAGGCGGATGGACGGTGATGCAACGGAGGACTGATGGACTAACTGACTTTAAACGACCCTGGGCTGATTATGTTGATGGCTTTGGAAACCTTGCAGGTTGTATGAAATTACTTTAGAAACTGACAGAAGCATGTTTCCTGTTTTAAAGCTTTAATACCAACATAAAGAGGAGGCTGAAGTGTTTGGAACAACAACTAATGTATAGCAGGTGTGCCAGCTGACTGCTCAAGAACATCAGTTAACAGTGCAGACCAAGCTGACTGTTTGTAAGATGCACATTAACACATACACTACATGGCGAATAGTATTACCCATTTGTGATAGTTGAACAGTCTTCTTCTAAAAAGAATTTCGACAAGATTTTGGGACCTGATTGAAGAGACTAGTTCCCATTCATCCACAAGAGCATTAGTAATGTTCGGTGTTAAGCTCTGGCTCAGAGTTGGTGTTCCGGACAGTTTATAGATTTTACATATAGTTGAGGTCAGACCTCTGTGCAGGCCAGTCAAGTTCTTCCAAAACTGTGTCTTTATATGGTTTTGTGCACAGGGGCATTAAGCCTTCCCCAAACTGTATGCTGTAACATTAACTTTTCCATTAGCACAGTGCTTTGATCGGTTATTTCATTATTGTTATATATTGTGCATGATTGTTTTACTTTTCATGAACTTGCTGCATGTTAAGACCAACTCCTCAGAAAGTTTTACAATGCCAGTAACATGTTTCAACTTCTTATATAATGTGAAATTATATAAATTATACGTTAAATTATATAGTTTGTTTAGTGCAACAAGTTTATTTTTCAACCGTGAAGTGTCCAGCTTGTTATATATCTTGCTAAAAAAAACGTATTTAGGGAATTCTTATAAAAAAATGTCAACATTTTAAGATGCAATGTACTGCTGTCCTACTTTGAGCAAACACTGCAAATGTTAGAAATACATTTTGCATTTGCCAATGATGACTGCACATTCTCTCTTTTTTATGTGTGTGTGTGTGTGTGTGTGTGTGTGTGTGTGTAGGAGAACACTGGTTGGGTTTGAGGAAGGTATTTCATATAGTAAACCAGAAAGATACTCGGTTCCAACTTCACATCGCTCTGGTGTCCCACGATGATGTCACCTCTTATGCATCATATGATGATTTCCACCTGGACAGTGAAACCCAGTTCTTCAGTATACACCTGGGCAGATATGCAGGCAGCGCAGGTGAGACTTAAAAATTACAAAAAGTAAGTGACAAATGTTGCTTTTTCTTTCCACACACTCAAAATAATGATCCATGCACTGTGTATATGTTCACACTCAACATGTGCACATCTGTATGCCGGTGTGCATTTCTGTGTGTGTTTTTGTACAGGTGATGCATTTCGCGGCTATGACCAGGATCAGAACCAGGACACGGCTCCATTCAGTGCCTCAGATGTGGACAACGACGGCTGTAATCCTTCCTGCTCCATCGACAACCGCACGGTGGAGAGCTGCAGCACTCAGCACAACCAGACAGGATGGTGGTTCAACCAGTGCGGCCTGGCAAACCTTAACGGCTCTCCCGAAGATGAAGAGCAGAACCAGGGACAGAGGACACACATCCTGTGGGACACCTGGAGACAGAATGGAGTCCCTCACATCATCAAATCTGTCACGATGAAGGTTAGGAGGATTGCAACCAATAATTGACAGAGAGGAGGAGGTTGAGGAGGAGAAGCAGAGGGAGAGGGGAAGAAAGCACATATTGTAAAAGTTGCACTGCATCTTTGTACAACCTGAAGTTTTAATAAAACAGGATGAAGGATGAAAGGACGTCTCATTTTCATTCTTTCACCTCATAGTAACCAATTACCTGTTCTGAAAATATTCCTTCAAGGTGATTTTGCGTTGACTTTTGAGAATAAATATACCTGGAATTATAATGCAAGTAACACAACAACACCAACGTAATCAGAAAAGTAGAAAACAATGTACACTAAATCAATTAACCATCTCTCTAACACAGTCTAAAATATTATTGTAAATTATTATAATAAATACTTTTTATATATAATACATATACACCAAAAGCTTCTGTCGTCTTCTTGAAGGAGTTGAGGAAAAACAAGACAAACAATAAAAATGAGTACAATTTTCTTTTAAGGCACAATTTATAAAATGTTGGTAAGTTGTAACTAATGGCTTTATTAATAGTTAATAAATAATTTACTAATGCTTTATTGATCAGGTATTAATAACAGCAACTTTTGGGTTGCCAAGTTATGTTTTATAAGCCACAAGTCTCCAGGTGAATGATTTATTACCCCTTAATAAAACCACAAGTTACAACTTACAAACCCTAAAAAGGGTGGCTTATTAGAAAGTGGTACCAAAAACTGTATATGTGTTTACGTAATTGTATATATTGGATATACCTGGAGGTTAGAAGTCAATTCCATAATGCAGCCATAGCTGGCAACTAGCACTCAGTAAGAGTTTGAACCTTATGAGGCAAACCCTTTAACATACCAATCCTTGAGATTTGAAAACCCTGAGGAAGTGATTATTTTGATGCTAAAGGCCTTATCCTCTGAGGTCTCATCTAAACCAAAGTCCTTGTTAGAGTGGAAAGGCCATCACTTTTATCAAAGCAGGAGAAACCCCAGCTCAGTGTAGGCACACCCCTTTTTCTTGTTAACAAATCATAGATGGTACGTATGAAAAGCAGAAACTCTGAATGCATCAGCAATCTGTACCAAGTCTTTGTTACAAGGTGACTGGCAGCGGCAGGTGAAACTGACACTCATGAACTACCGACCCTTTCCAGTAGGCAGTGCTGTGAATCTCTCTTAACAAATAGTGTGTTAGTTAAGACCTTTTCTTACTGAAATGCACCTTAGGAGTCATATTTGACTTATCTGCTTCAATTGTCATGTCCACAGGTTGGATTGGATCCCACAGATTTGTAGCTTTGACTTTTTATTTATTTATCAAAGAACCAGATATTTTCTAACACAGTTGTTCATCTTTTGTACTGATGATTCAACCAGGAGAGTGTTATGTCCATTCAAGCTTTAAAGTGCTCCAACCGTCACACACCTCATTTAGATTAGATTCAACTTTATTGTCATTGTGCAGTGTACAAGTACAAAGACAGCGAAATGCAGTTTGCGTGCAACCAGAAGTGCAAAAGAAGCAGAAAAGTGCAATGTGATATACAAAGTAGAGTATACAAAGTATTTATCAAGCATTACCTCCTCTGCAGGTAAACATTGGACATATTGTGGCTGTAATGAACGCTTCTAATTGACTTCACTGGTCTCCGTCGAAGTCTATGGTGTTGCTGTGTCCATTTATTTTAATGTCTATGTATCAGACTGATACAGGAAAAGTTCATGTTCCTCAGGTGTTTAACAAACCAGTTGTACCATCAATATTTAAATATCCGTACAGTATAAAGAGAAAACCACTGAATAACACAGTCTGCAGTATGTCTATCTAAAGGTAAACCTTTTAATGTTTATTTAAAAGTTTGGGGGGGGGAAGCAAAACAGCTGCATCCACAGAGGAGTCTTTATCTTCTCCTCCTCCTTCTTCTTCTCCTCCTTCTTTTCCTTCTATTTTTAAAAAAATAAAAAAACAACACATCAACACAGTTGAAATGAAAGGCTACAGTTCAACAGTGCGACAGTGAGAGGAAGTCAAAGACAACTAGACTTGTTTGGTCCGGAACAGGCTTAACAAGTTCAGTCACAAAGCAGAGAGGTACAAAGAAGAACAAACTTTGAAATACAAAGATTATGCTTTTAGATCAGTAATAGAAGAAAATGAAGAACTGAGGCCTCTTAGACAAGGGATGAAACACCTTCAAGAACAAACAAGAAGTCCAGCTGTTTTTGACAGCTCATCATAGTGTCTACGCTGGTATATTCTATGTGACAGAACATCTGACATCTTATCTCATTGGATCTGGTCAAATCTATTGTTTCTTTTGATGAAATTCCATGTAAATGCATCCTTACCTTTGAGAAGATGTTGCAGAAAAAGCCGCAGAAGCCGTTTCTCTCCTTAGCCTTGTTTTCCTTGACACTGAGACACCGGCTGGCAGAGATTTGAATAAAGGTTTCCTTGTCACCAGAATCATCGGACGGAGACTGAGAAGAAGTGTTCATCTCGTCTTGGAGCCCATCAGTGGACAAAGGTGTGTCCTCGAGGAATTTGGGCCTAGTGACCTCAAACACCTGATGATCTAGTGGAATTGAGCTGATAGAAGACAGAGATGAAATAACATTTCTGGTGTCTTCTAGTGTATCAAGTGTGTCCTCAACCTCCACGTAGTCTACCAACTCTAGCGGAGTTGACCACAGGTCTGTCTTCAGGGCAGCACTGGGAGAGGATGTGGAGGACTCTCGAAGAAACCATGAAAGCTGTTGTTTCTCTAGAGTGTACGTCGATGTCAAGTCAGCGCTGGCTGACCTGGCAGCTCCGTTCAAATCTTCTACCGCAACCGACTGGACTTTTCTCTGCCTTCCACTGAAAAATCTCTTCCACAGTGACTCTTTTTTCTTGGTGGACACCTCTTTAACGTCAGGATCTACACCGCTCTTTGTCTGAATCCTTCTCTTGACTGCAGTGCCTCGTCCTGTGAGAAAGGATTTCATAGTTGCAATAGCTCCTGCCAAACTCTTCTTGGCTGCTCTGTCCTTTGACATCTGGCAGCTGGCGAGAACAGTGGCACTGGAGAATCCTCCATCCAATGAGGCTTGTATGGCCACTGATATGGCAGAATTAACCTCTTCAATTACCTCTCCCACTATGGCCTCTGTGAATTTGTGCGAAATCCTTACAGGTATGTCACTACCAATTATTTCACAGAAAGCCTGACTGAAGGAGCTTTCCAAACTACTCTGAAAGTTGTAGTTGAAATACTCCATCAAATGCTTCGAGGATAAGGGTCTCCTCAGAGTTAAGGTTCCAGATGTGGCGGATAACTGACACATTGACTGTAAGACGATTTTAATGACTGAGTCTGAGATGAACCTCAGCACATCCGTGCACATGTAAATCAGCTGCTCCTTTACATCTTGATTGTAAACACCTTCGCTTACTTCCCTCCATTGCCTACAAAAGAACAGAAACAAAAGGTTAAACATGGAAATAATGCATACACATGTCATAAATGTATTCAAGTAGCCACTAGAGTTTCAGGGGGATATGAATAACTTACTCTTCCCTGAGACTCTGGAAGAATCTCCTTATTATAGCTGAAATTGTGGAAGAATCCAGGACTAACAGCTGGTCTGCTGCTGCTTTATTTTCCTCCTTAGAAAATACAGAATGTCCATCCTCTTCTGATTTTTCTGGAGGTAAATATATTGTCATGACCAGGTCGTTGTCGGCCTCTGAAGGTTTCACTTCAAGGGGCTCAGCAAATAATTGCTGTAGACCAAAAGACATTTGGTGCTCAGCGGGAGCCTCATCCTGCTCTTTCTGACCCTTATGATAGTCTGAAACGGTCGTAATCTTTTTACGCTGCTTTTTACCAAAGCGTTTCTTCCATGCTGTCCTTATGTTTTTGAAAAATGTCTTGCTGGCTGGACTCTCAGCTTTGCCATCAGAATCAATGGACTCTAGTGTCCTAATGGCCTTCTCAATTACTTGGCCATCAATCATGTTTGCTACCTCAAACATGGCTGAGGTTGTGCACGAACAGAAAGCAGATGAAGTTGCCCTCCTGTTCTCCTCTGGCCTGGAGGAGAGTCTAAAAGTTGATCCTGTCTCAGGGATCCAGATGTCCTCGCTTTCTCTGAAATCTTCTGCCTCTTTCTCTGAGATCTTTTGATTTAGAGGACTTTGTGTAGTCTCTCTACCGGTCTCAGTCTTTTCATATTCTTCCTGGCCTTCAATGAGCAAGGCTTGAACTGTCTGGGCCGTGGAAGTAGGAATAGAGGTTTCCTGAAAGGCCTGACAGCAGCTGTCTGCCAGGTCAGGGGTAGATACCTCCCCCTCAGTGTCGGCAGCAGCCCTCAGAACCCCATCACAAGAGTCTGTGGATTTCCAACTTCTCAGCTCTTCCTGGAAAACTGTTGCAGTTTCGGCCATTTGCTGGCTCTCTGGCTGTGCTTTCTCCTCTACCTGATCGGGTGATGGAAATGAGCTGCTGGAGGCTGGAGATGGGAGATTCCTCATCTCCATCTCTATAGAGTCCTCTTCTTTCTCAACCAGCTCCAGACAGGTGGATATCAGGTCTTGTTTGGAAGAAGCTTCACTGTCCTTGTTGGCCTGGTCTACATGTTGCGCTGAAACAGGTTTGACTCTGTTGCTCTTCCTCCTGCCAAAGCGGCTCTTCCATGCTGACTTTAACTTTTTGACAAATGACTTGCCAGCTGTTTTTTTTGTTTTGCTGGCAGAATTAGTGGTATGTGGTGTGCTCACTACCTCTTCCTGGCCTTCAATAGGCAATGTTTGAACTGTCTGGGCCGTGGAAGTAGGAATATAGGTTTCCTGAAAGGCCTGACAGCAGCTGTCTGCCAGGTCAGGGGTAGATACCTCCCCCTCAGTGTCGGCAGCAGCCCTCAGAACCCCATCACAAGAGTCTGTGGATTTCCAACTTCTCAGCTCTTCCTGGAAAACTGTTGCAGTTTCGACCAGAGCATGGCTCTCTGGCTGTGCTTTCTCCTCTACCTGATCGGGTGATGGAAATGAGCTGCTGGAGGCTGGAGATGGGAGATTCCTCATCTCTGTCTCTATAGAGTCCTCTTCTTTCTCAACCAGCTCCAGACAGGTGGATATCAGGTCTTGTTTGGAAGAAGCTTCACTGTCCTTGTTGGCCTGGTCTACATGTTGCGCTGAAACAAGTTTGACTCTGTTGCTCTTCTTCCTGCCAAAACGTCTCTTCCAAGCTGACTTTAGCTTTTTGACAAATGACTTGCCAGCTGTTTTCTTTGTTTTGCTGGCAGAATTAGTGGTATGTGGTGTGCTCACTACCTCTTCCTGGCCTTCAATAGGCAATGTTTGAACTGTCTGGGCCGTGGAAGTAGGAATATAGGTTTCCTGAAAGGCCTGACAGCAGCTGTCTGCCAGGTCAGGGGTAGATACCTCCCACTCAGTGTCGGCAGCAGCCCTCAGAACCCCATCACAAGAGTCTGTGGATTTCCAACTTCTCAGCTCTTCCTGGAAAACTGTTGCAGTTTCGACCAGCGCATGGCTCTCTGGCTGTGCTTTCTCCTCTACCTGATCGGGTGATGGAAATGAGCTGCTGGAGGCTGGAGATGGGAGATTCCTCATCTCCATCTCTATAGAGTCCTCTTCTTTCTCAACCAGCTCCAGACAGGTGGATATCAGGTCTTGTTTGGAAGAAGCTTCACTGTCCTTGTTGGCCTGGTCTACATGTTGCGCTGAAACAGGTTTGACTCTGTTGCTCTTCCTCCTGCCAAAGCGGCTCTTCCATGCTGACTTTAACTTTTTGACAAATGACTTGCCAGCTGTTTTTTTTGTTTTGCTGGCAGAATTAGTGGTATGTGGTGTGCTCACTACCTCTTCCTGGCCTTCAATAGGCAATGTTTGAACTGTCTGGGCCGTGGAAGTAGGAATATAGGTTTCCTGAAAGGCCTGACAGCAGCTGTCTGCCAGGTCAGGGGTAGATACCTCCCCCTCAGTGTCGGCAGCAGCCCTCAGAACCCCATCACAAGAGTCTGTGGATTTCCAACTTCTCAGCTCTTCCTGGAAAACTGTTGCAGTTTCGACCAGAGCATGGCTCTCTGGCTGTGCTTTCTCCTCTACCTGATCGGGTGATGGAAATGAGCTGCTGGAGGCTGGAGATGGGAGATTCCTCATCTCTGTCTCTATAGAGTCCTCTTCTTTCTCAACCAGCTCCAGACAGGTGGATATCAGGTCTTGTTTGGAAGAAGCTTCACTGTCCTTGTTGGCCTGGTCTACATGTTGCGCTGAAACAGGTTTGACTCTGTTGCTCTTCTTCCTGCCAAAACGTCTCTTCCATGCTGACTTTAGCTTTTTGACAAATGACTTGCCAGCTGTTTTTTTTGTTTTGCTGGCAGAATTAGTGGTATGTGGTGTGCTCACTACCTCTTCCTGGCCTTCAATAGGCAATGTTTGAACTGTCTGGGCCGTGGAAGTAGGAATATAGGTTTCCTGAAAGGCCTGACAGCAGCTGTCTGCCAGGTCAGGGGTAGATACCTCCCCCTCAGTGTCGGCAGCAGCCCTCAGAACCCCATCACAAGAGTCTGTGGATTTCCAACTTCTCAGCTCTTCCTGGAAAACTGTTGCAGTTTCGACCAGCGCATGGCTCTCTGGCTGAGCGTCCTCATCTACCTGATTGGGTGATGGAAATGAGCTGCTGGAGGCTGGAGATGGGAGATTCCTCATCTCCATCTCTATAGAGTCCTCTTCTTTCTCAACCAGCTCCAGACAGGTGGATATCAGGTCTTGTTTGGAAGAAGCTTCACTGTCCTTGTTGGCCTGGTCTACATGTTGCGCTGAAACAGGTTTGACTCTGTTGCTCTTCCTCCTGCCAAAGCGGCTCTTCCATGCTGACTTTAACTTTTTGACAAATGACTTGCCAGCTGTTTTTTTTGTTTTGCTGGCAGAATTAGTGGTATGTGGTGTGCTCACTACCTCTTCCTGGCCTTCAATAGGCAATGTTTGAACTGTCTGGGCCGTGGAAGTAGGAATATAGGTTTCCTGAAAGGCCTGACAGCAGCTGTCTGCCAGGTCAGGGGTAGATACCTCCCCCTCAGTGTCGGCAGCAGCCCTCAGAACCCCATCACAAGAGTCTGTGGATTTCCAACTTCTCAGCTCTTCCTGGAAAACTGTTGCAGTTTCGACCAGAGCATGGCTCTCTGGCTGTGCTTTCTCCTCTACCTGATCGGGTGATGGAAATGAGCTGCTGGAGGCTGGAGATGGGAGATTCCTCATCTCTGTCTCGATAGAGTCCTCTTCTTTCTCAACCAGCTCTAGACAGGTGGATCTCAGGTCTTGTTTGGAAGAATCTGCACTGTCCTTGTTGGCCTGGTCTACATGTTGCTCTGAAACAGGTTTGACTCTGTTGCTCTTCTTCCTGCCAAAACGTCTCTTCCATGCTGACTTTAGCTTTTTGACATATGACTTGCCAGCTGGTTTCTCTGTTTTGCTGGCAGAATCAGTGGTATGAAGTTTCCTCAGTGCCTCAATGGACTGCTTATGATGATCGTCGATCACTTGGGAGATGAGCATTTTGGCTGCTTTTGCCTGTTTCTCCAGGCTCTCTGGATACGGACAGCTTTGGCATGATGTCGAAGAAGAGGAGTTTGTCATTATTTTTTCTTTGGTTGGAGAGATGCTGGGGCAGGTGACCTCTTTGTCCTCTAGAATGTCCCCACAATGTTCAGCAAACAGTCGTCGCTTTGTAAAAAACCTATCCAGGTGTTGCTGCACCTTCTGTTGGGTGAGACAACCAGCAGAGGATTTGTCTTTGTCATCCTCAGTTGTGATGCATTCCTCTGCATCCCAGTGGCTGATTGACAGCATAAGCTCGCTGAGGTTCGCAGCAGAATGTTCGATGACCTTGGAGACGAGGATGTCGATGAACTCTTCCATGTTCTCTGTTTCTTTGTCCATGGTACTTGAAGTTGTATTCTGATGGAGAAACACAAACTGTAAAAAATGTAAGCAGTGCCAAAAAGAAATATTGGTAACAATATTAGTTAAGTATCAGTAAATATTTAATTAATCATTTTATAAAGCATTGTTTCTACATTATTTAACATTAGTATGTAATTCATAAACACTGTTATACATGTTTTATTCTTTATTAATAACCTCATCTATAATGCGTTCAATTAATGTAATTTCATCCTTTATGAATGATGGATTCACATTTCTAAATTAAGTATTACATCAATTACAAACCAGTTATTTACAAGTTGTTAATGGTTCACAAGATCATTAAGAAAGTGCCCTCAAGCTCATTTATAAATTCTTTGAGGCATAGATAGTTCTCACTTAAGATGAGTTCACACAAAATACTTAACTAGCAACGAGTAACTACCTGAATTAATCATGAATTGCAGTATCAATAAGTGTTTCTCACTTTAGATGAGGTCACACAAAATACTTAACTAACAGCTTGTAAATGCTTTCTAACTACCTGAATTAATCATGAATTGCAGTATTAATAAGTGTTTATAAAACATATATTAACACACTAACTGACCATTAGTACATGTCTAAATAGTCTAAATAGTTTTGTAACCATGTACAAACACTTTCTTAATGATCCTGTGAACCACTGACAACTCCTAAATCACTGGTTTGTAATTGATGTAATACTTAATTTAGAACTGGTGAATCCATTATTCATTAAGTATGAAAATACATTAATTTAACACATTATAGATGAACTTATTAGTTACGAATAAAACATGTAAAACAGTGTTTATGATTACTATACTAATGTGTAATAATTAAGGAACAATGCTTTATAAATGATGACTTAAGTATTGATGCACAACTAATGCTTCATAGTGTGCAGTTTGTATAGTGTCACCGAAATATTCAGATCCTTTTCTTACATCAAGGTGAACGTGCAACAGTGTTTATGCATTCAGAATTTTACTAAAGTTAAAGTATTAGCTGTATAATGTAGGATACTCAGTACATAATCATGTGCAACAACAGTTAGACAATCATTGTTGGATTATATTTTCATGTTGAAAACTAGAAAACTAAATCAAACTTATCTGTTAACATTATCTGTTAACTCTAAACTAATTTATTGCTAATACTTCAGTAAAGTGCATTCAACCTACTTACCTGTCTGGCTTTAGGCATCAGAATAATCTTTACTTGTTTTGTCCCTTCCACTCGTTTTGTTTTTCTGCTTGAGATCTTAAGGTTTAGTCAGTGCTTTCTCTTGTTAAAAACATTTGTAGTTTAGTACAGACCGTTTCACTGTGGAGATCTACACTGGACTCTGAAATGAGAGCTCTGCTGTGTCTACAGAACAGAACTGTGATGTCATAGAACTCTGTGTTCTCATAGAATGTTCATCTGTTATCATTCTTGCTGATGAATAAATGAATATATATATATATATATATGTATTCATTTTAAGTAAAAGTAAAACATTAGCCTAATGTACTTTAAGTATCAAAAGTAAAAGTACTCATGCAGAAAAAGGGCCCCTGTGAGTGTTACATTACAATATGTTATCCACACATCAATTATGTCCGGTACTTGTACTGTTCTTGAGGATTATATATTAATGTCACTACTGTTCTGGTAGGAGTACATGTATTCATTATTACCATTGTTATTATTATTTTTGTTTGCTTGTTTTCTTTCATCCCAAATTGTTGTTGTTGGAGGAGCACATTGTGAAATCATGTCATGTCACCTGATAGACACATAAGTATGGACAATAAAGTATAAGACTGATATTTTAGACTGTGTGTAGTTATTTGTTCACTATAAGTTAAACAGTACAGTTGGACCAAATTAAGATAGTTGGAAGTCACTATCATGTAATCGTAAAATAAAAAGAATAAAGGTTATGTTGCAGAATTCCTTCATGTGTTGTTTACTTTTCTTTTTTATGATGGGTAAAAAAGTATTTTTAACAGAAGACATTTTATATGTCACAGTAGGAAAAGCACAAGAGTAAATTATTAAATTAATGAGTTGAATTGTGCATGTTGGCTCACTGTCACACTATCATGGCTCACTGGAACACTTGAGAGTGGAGCCATCGTTAAAGTAGTAACACCTGTGCTTTTGCTACTACTATGACAAGTTAAAATGCCTGCTGTTTAAAAAAAATCATCTATATATGTGTCTGCAAAATATGTAAAGTAGCCAGCATCTACGGCTGTCAAAAAATGTAAATACTCAAACAAAGTACAAGTACATACACCTGTACTTAGGTGCATTACTTGAGTAAATATTCTATAGTTACATTCAATCATTGTGGCTGACATGCATCCTGTTACTGCCACAGCTTTTCTCACTGACCTGGATGCTCATTTGTGGCTAATCCCCATCCAATCCCCGATCTCCTTCTTTGTCCTTATTTTCTGCATGCTTGTTTGTGTGTGTGTGTGTGTGTGTGTGTGTGTGTGTGTGTGTTCATTAACCCTAGAAATATATCAACACAGTCTCACAGCAGTTCATGAAATGGTCACGTAATTTAATCGTACATCGTACAATCGTATCGTATAATTTGATTCGTGTACACAAACACATTTATCTCGTTTTTTTTCGTAATGGTATGGTCAGCACAATTTCTTTTCGTGATGGTCAGCACGTTTTTTTATAATACCAACAATTGCATAGCTGTATACAGCAGGACGGGTTGGGTTTAGGAAAACAATAACAGGACGCGGGACAACAACGGCACGGTTGGGTTTAGGAAAAGAAGAACGGGACGGTTGGGTTTAGTAAAAGAAGAAAGCGACGGTTGGGTTTAGGAAGGGGACATGATCCCCTGTCCCTGGGTGAAAGTCCTGTGTTGTTTGACCCATCCACCACCTCAACCAACCTCCCTATGCGGATTCTCGGGCTTTCATACTACTCGCTACCGTAGTCGCTCTTAATGCTACGTCATCTTCTCATTGAGAATCGTGCTGTGATCATGAAAGATGCTTCCCATTGAAATACATTAGTTTAAAAAACGTGCTGACCATCACGAAAAAAAACGACATAAACGTGTTTGTGTACACGAATCAAATAGATTAAATTACGTGACCATTTATACACATAAAGGACCACACAAAGAGCCAGAGCTCCTACAGTGTTATCACCAGAATTTCAGGCAACACACACACACACACACACACACACACACACACACACACACATACACACACACACACACACACACACACACACACACACACACACACACACACACAGAAAATTGCCCCCGAATAAGCGAATAAGAGTGTGTATGTTTGAGTTGACAGTGTTTACATCCAGATCTGGGGTCTGTTTTGTTCTGAGGAGGAAGTATTAACAAAAACTCACGCTGGTGACATTTGTCAGAGTTTACCCCCTTATCACCCTGCCATCCTCCCAATGAAATGTGATGCTGTTGCACCATGAAACGTCTAAAGTGACTAATCTTCAGCAATCATGGCCTTAAAAGGCAATTTTCAGTGCTACTATTGTACATCAGAGACTGCTTTATCAGATTGTTGAATGTTGAAACATTGGCGTGATGTAATGGGGTGTTTTATGTGAGATTCAGATTAAAAACAGAAAGTGAGAAGTAACAAAATCAGTGAAAACGCTAACCAAGGACAATGAAGAAGAACACATACACATATATTTGTTTACATGTTTGTATGTGTGCGCAGGGTGGGAAGTCATTTTCCCACACTGGACGGGGATCAGTAGACAGTGGGAGAACACAGGAAGCAAAGCCTACTGGGAATTTAAACCCTGAGGAATCTCATCTGCTGTTCATCAGCCATCAGTTACTCCTGCAACACACACACATACACACACACACACACACACACACACACACACACACACACACACACACACACACACACACACACTGACAAAACTCCACATGTAGTAGTATAAACACAGCAGTTTAAAATAGCATTTTACAGCCTGAGCAACTGTTGGAGAAGCACAACATTTTGAGAATATTCTTTTCTTGTTTATCTACCTAATCTTTGCAAATTAGCATGTATTCTCAAACTAATGCAGGGAGTAATTTCAGAGAAAATCAGACAAATACAGCCAAATATCACCAGCAACCCTCAGTGTGTTCAGTCATAACACTGAGCTGCCCTCAACATCTGTATAGTCCAGTGTAAATAAAAGTGTAGTGGGACCCAGAAGGATGCATTCTTTCTCAAGGACACAGAGAAACAGAGGGGGGAGGGAGACAGAAAGAAAGAGAGACATACCACAGACACTTGATTACTGCGTCTTATGAACCAGGACCCTCTATTGTTACTGTAGCCACCTCCAGAATGAACAACAGACCGCCAGTAGTTCATCACAACAGCCAACCTGCAGGTTATACCGACAGCCCCAGGGCTCGGAGCCGTGATAACCTTCTGATGTACGATGACTTTGGAGAGGAAAACTGTTGCTCTGGACGATGCCTCAGGTGAGTCTTTTACTTACATCCCCTACTAAGCCAGATGTGCATGTAGTGGGCATGTGTGTTTTTGTGTTCACCTTTATCTGCAGGTTTTGTTAAAATAATAGTAGAATTATGGATAACATTTTGTATTTTTTTTTAAACAATATTTATTCAAACAGCATCTTTGATTATAATGCCTACTGACAAACTGATAAAAAGGCATTACATTAGGCAATGAAATGCCTACAGAGTTAGTGACAGTGTACAGTTATTATATTATACATGGTAACTAAAAACAAGTTGATGGAAGACAAAATTACATTTTTAATGTTTGTGATGTTACACAGTATCCAATAATAGTCCTTCAAATTCTTTAAGGATACTCTTAAAGCATGTTTGAGGGGTCACCGTATGAGACATCTGAACGCAGTAAAATGAGCCAGTATCAGATAATTATTTATATGAAAAAGATATTATTTTAATTAAACTGGTGCTAGTGCTATACTTACTTTACTTGCAGTTACCTGGAAAAGGAGATTTCTGTCAGCCAATACTGTAAATGGTCCATCAGCATAATGTCATTAGGAGTACTAGATGTGATGTGATCTCCCTCCACTGTCTTCCCAAAAATTACAGCACAGTCGAACTGTTTTTGTAGCTTTTGTACATGGATGCAAAATCAGGCTTGAACACACAACATTTCCATTTAAACTTGTACACTTTACCTCTATTGGTATCTATTTTTAGATTTTTACTCAAACATGGTTTGTTACAGGGGTTGGGTTGCAGGTTGTTACAGGGAAGTTAGGATTGCAGTTTCTATAGAGTAATGTTTAAAATCTAAACTGGGAAATCAGTATTTAATACTACAACAGTGTAAAGTCCTTGTTTGACTTTGACTTTCTGTCAGAAATCAGAGTATTCAACATTTGAAATTTAGGTATTTTCTTGTCAAGTAGTAAATATTCCCAAGCTATACCAAATAAAAGCTTGCAGCAGATCACTTGGGATGCTTTTACAGTAATGCTCTTGCTGTTTGTTCTGGTTTTACCACCACATATGACAGCATCTTAAGCCACTAAAAAGAAAATATTTGGTTGTAGAATGTGAAATTGAGATGAAACTGCGAACAAGTGTGGTTTCCAAAAGATTGTATGTGTGTGTATATAAGTGACCATGTGGACAATATATAGTACTTTGTTTATGTCTCCTGACTCTCTGGCAGCCACACCAGCTCTGAGAGACAGCTCATGGCTCCTCTCAGTGCTGTTAAACGACGCCAGGCTCTTCGTGGTCCAGCCTACATGTTCTCTGCTCCCTCAATCAGCCCGTCAGAGGTCGAGCAGCGTTTCCTGGAGGCAGCTGAATACGGCAACATACCAGAGGTGCGGCGTATGCTGCTCCATGTGCCAGACTTGAACGTCAACGCTGTGGACTACATGGGCCAGAATGCATTGCAGCTGGCTGTAGCCAACGAACATCTGGAGGTGACGGAGCTGCTGCTGGGGAGGACAGATTTGGCCAGAGTGGGTGACGCCCTCCTGTTAGCCATCAGTAAGATGCATTTGTGTATATACTAAGGCCAAACATACATTAAAGGGTTAATTATACATGGCAGGAAGCTGATGTGCAGTGCTCCCTTACTATCACCTAACTTATCACTGATTGTGCATCATGCCTTACAGTTTTAATTCAATTTATGATTCCACCAAATCTCATAAAGCCTAAAGATACCGTGTCAATCCAGAGCATTATGGGAGTTAGTGGTAATCAAAATAAAGGTAAATAAAGTCAAAATTGAGGGAACTGTGACACAGAAAATAGTTCTTAGTTTGGCCACAAAGTAGCTTACTGTAATAGAGTCAATTTATGTTAGGCTACCTAAACAAAATGCTGGACTTTGACTTTGTTACCAGCTACCTAAATAATCAACATGCTAATTTAGCCAAACCAACTACTTGACCATACCATGGCTTTAGCTTCTGACATCAAAAGATTTTCCTATGGACTTAGTTAAGCATTAATTTTAAGTTTTTTTGTGATCCAACCAAACCTTCTCCACACCTGGTTTAGAGAGGGATAGTTTTAATATAATTTGTATGAGGCTGAATAATTCCAATATAAACAAGATCGACTTAAAAATCAGCTTCCAGACTAGCAAAGCAAAAATCACATTGCATGAGTACAAACATGTTCACTTTAATTCTTTAAAAGAAAGTATTCGGTTAAACTAAATCTCCTTTACAATAACATTTAAATTACAAGAAGTGTTTCAAAACGACAGGGCTGACCAGATACAGATTAGCAAGCTAACAAGCTACACATACATGCACGACATCTGCAAATAAAATCTGATTTCTCAGTTGTAAAGCATAGTTCCTAAACAGCACAGAAGTTAACATTATATATCCTATTTTACTGTTGAGCCACTCAGGCTGAATTGTTAGAAACATAAACTTCCAGTTTATTTGGCTGTAAGATGATGGTGAGCAACATTACAGCACTATGTGAGTTTATTACTGTAAAGCACCACTTTTGGGAAGGTAAAGCTTTAAGGTTGTTACTTTATGGTTATATAAAGTCATCACAACAAAAAAAATTATCTTGTTAAATATCTTAACACCAAAAAAGGCACCAACAACTGCTTTGTTCTGTGTTTGTGTGTGTGTGTGTGTGTGTGATAGGTAAAGGTTATGTCCGTATCACAGAGGCCCTCTTATGCCACCCAGCGTTTAGAGATGCCCATCGTCTGACAGCGAGCCCTGCTCAAGCCGACATGTTGGATGACTTTTACGCTTACGATGAGGATGGGACAAGGTAAGAGAGTTACAATGGGTCATTAAAAATGTTGTGCCCTCTGACAGCAGTGTAACAGCAGCACTGGTGCAATGAATATCTAAAATTCCTGACACGTGGGGCCTCCCGGATGCCCCTCACTGTTTAAAGGGCTGTTTTGTGATTGTTGCATGCAACAGAGTCAGCGACTTACGTCCATTGACTTCCTGAAGTCTTCACTGGTTGCCTGGCAAAAATAAATAGTTTGACACATAACCATAAAACGGTAAATTGTTGTTTTTACACTTTGGTTTTGGTTAAATGGCATTTAACCTATTAATTATTGAGCTTCTTAGAGGCCCCCCTCAACTATTTATGCTAAACTAAGTTAGCCAGCTAATGGTAGTTTAGTATTTACTGCACAGAAATGAGAGTGATATCTATCCCTCACTAAATAAGTAATTTTTTGTATTTTCCAACATTTTGAACTTTTCCTTTTACAAACACATACACGGACATTCAATCTTAGTAATAAAAAAAAGTTACCAAAAGGAGGAGGTTGAAGTGGTGGGGAGAGCTGTGGTAGCAAACAGCATTGTCATAAGGGTACACCTGCATGTATATGATTGGACATTATTAGTCAGCTGGTGGCCAAACAGCTGGTGAATGAGCAAGTGGTGGTGAAGCATGAATAAAAACAGCTGATGCTACTTAGCTGATGCAACATGATCTATGTAAATGTATATGATCTTTATGTTTGTGTTTGTGTACGCTCCCACAGGTTCTCTCACGATGTTACTCCCGTAATCCTTGCAGCGCACTGCCAGGAGTACGAGATAGTTCACACCCTCCTGAGTAAAGGAGCTCGCATCGATCCTCCTCATGATTACTTCTGTGGCTGTGACTCCTGTAACTACCAGCAGCAGTTTGACTCCTTCAGCCACTCGCGATCAAGGATCAATGCCTACAGAGGACTCGCTAGTCCTGCTTACCTCTCCCTGTCCAATGAGGACCCAGTGCTAGCTGCCCTGGAGCTCAGCAATGAGCTGGCCATGCTGGCTAATATTGAGAAAGAATTTAAGGTACAAATGTTATTAAAGATCCTGCAGAATCATCACCACACTCAGTTTCTGTAATCACTGTGCAAATGATCCTGTCAGTGCTACTGTAAACGTGCCCTGAAAACCAGCTCATCGTCAAGTAGGCTACACAAAAACTATATTTACCATGATGTCTCTGCCAACCAGCTGGCGGTAAAAGCTGCCAATAAACACAAGAACATTTTATGAGCCCTGAGAGAGAGAGGAAGCAGAAACAGATGGGGGTCTTGATCTTGCAGTCACTGTTGACATTGTTGGTCTGACACACACATACAACAACTATAATTAATACTGGCCTTACATTAAGATAGTATACTACAGGTACTGTACAAGAAATACATGTCACAATCCAAATGCACTGCTCACACCAATAATTCATGTAGCCTTGGTATAATATAATAATAATATTATGTCTCACTATGATAACTTTAATTAAGTTTTGAGGTCTGCAAACTTTTCCAGAGCTGTTATCAGGGCCATATCACTGCCAATTTAAATTTGAAATCTTGGTATAGTTACATGAGTGAATGTGACTATAGCCAAAATGACTGGCAGCCTCTATCTTACACCAGTATTGGTGCTATTGCTTCTTAAAGTGATGACCACATTTCCCCTAAAACCTAGAAACAATTCCCCACAAAATAATGGCATCTATGGATTTTTGTGTATGTAATGTGTTTAATTAAGGTTAAAGTGCAAATAAAATAGTTTTCCTCATTGTGTTCATAGAACGACTACTGCTGTCTGTCGAGCCAGTGTAAGAACTATGTGGTGGGCCTTCTGGATCTGTGTCGCAGCACGGAGGAGGTGGATGCCATACTGAGCGGAGAAACTGACTCTGAAGACAGCTATGATCTACCAGGTCGCCCCTCCCTCACACGGCTCAAATTAGCCATCAAATATGAACTCAAAAAGGTCAGTTTGCTCACAAACCGGCGATGACATAGAGGCAAGAAAAAGCCAATGTTTTTCTGTCATATAAGGAATATTAACCATCATGTTTATATTGTTTTCCAACCTTCTGACTAGCTATTTATTTTACGTCTTGTAATTAAAACTTTAAAAATCACAGTGAACATTTTATCACTTTTTTCTTCTTCGTCAACGTTATGTAGTAATGCAGCTGTGGCAACGAATAAAAACTCTACATTTCTGATGAATTCATGCAGACCCTGAGATTTAAGATGTGAGTCTGCTGTCAGAAAAGCAGCGATTTCACTCTGTTAAAAAGCAATCTCAGAAGACAAGCTATAAGAGTGCATTACAGTAATGTAGTCACAGGGATGATGTGTATTTGTCATATTCTTGAATTTAAAAATGGAACAGGGTGGCAGCTAAGCAGTCTTGGTGTTGCAACATCTTTGAATGTATAAAAAGTTTTCAAAAGGGGTTCAGCTCTCAGCTATATCAAGCTATATCAATGATGTTAACAAACTTTATAAAAAAACAAACCAATCGACAAATGAAAGTGATTTCTATGGCTAAGAAAACAGACACACTTGAACCAAATATGTTAATAATATATACTGTATTTAATATTAATAATTTTCAAATCAACCTGCACATTGATTTGATAATTGAGAAACTTTCATTTCTACATTTTTTATTATTATTTCCTTAAATCAGTTATTGAGTCATTTATTTAGTATAATGGCCGCTTTGGTCCTTCATACGCAAAAGCACATGTCACAGACAGGCAGGTAGGAAAAAAGTTTACTCAGTTCAAAAAGGCAGACGATCTGGCATAGAGAGAGTGGAGATTGAGACTTGAGAGAGTGGTTTGAAACCGCTGTCCTGTTCTCGCATCCTCTCACCACCCTTTATATTCCTGTAATGTATTTTCCCTTTAGTTTGTGGCTCATCCGAACTGCCAGCAGCAGCTGCTGAGTATCTGGTATGAGAATATGCCTGGCCTGAGACAACAAACCACTGCTGTCAAACTGCTGGTGGTGCTGGCGGTGGCTATAGGACTGCCTGGACTGGCTGTGGCCTACTGGATTGCTCCGTGCAGCAGAGTATGTAACCTTTATGCTCACAAATGTCACTCACATGACTTCTCAAATACTAGATATTTAATTCCCTGCAGGGCATTTTCTTTTATCCTCCTGTTGTTTTATCTCTCTCGCTCAGATGGGGAAAGTGATGCGTAGCCCCTTCATGAAGTTTGTCGCTCATGCCTCGTCCTTCACAATTTTTCTGGGTCTTTTGATCCTGAATGCTGCCGACCGTTTCGCAGGCACCATCCTTTTGCCAAACATGACCCACCATCATCTCCCAGAAGGCGTCAACCTAAACTCTGATCCGCTGCTGCTCTACCGCATGACCACGACACCCTTCACATGGATGGAGATCTTCATCATTTCATGGGTCATAGGTGAGCATTAGATGATCACGATGGAGGAAAATTGTGCCATGTGCCTGTGTATTAAATTATGCGACCTGTGCCGCTGCAGGTATGATCTGGGCTGAGGTGAAGGAGATCTGGAGTCTAGGGCCTGGGGAGTACCTGGTGGAACCGTGGAACTTCCTGGACTTTGGGATGCTGGCGATCTTCCTTGCCTCCTTCAGCTGCCGCTTCTCCACTCTAAGACATGCTGACTTAGCCCAGACCTATGTACACGCACACTACACGACACTGATTAATGTCACACTTCCTCCTGAGATACACTACTTCACACTGGGTGAGCAAGCTCAAACACCTGCACAGACTAACACATAGCCACACTTTAAATACCATAATGTATAAACAGTTACAGTAAATTAGCATGAGGTGGTACATATAAGAGCATATATTCTGCTGAGATGACGCCTGTTGGTTTTGGACACCAGTAGTCTGCCTGAATTTCCCTGTTTTTATTACAGGATAAAACAGACCCATTAACCCATTGACAGACCCCCATTTTAGACTAATCACATTTACAAAAATAGCTTGTTTGAAGGCATATAGTTGCTTAGTTCAGTGGTTACCAACATTTTTGGCATGTGACTCCTTAAAATACACATAGTCTTGTGTAGACTTGTAATCTCTCAGTCACAGATTGCACATGTGTATTTAATCATGGTTGGAGGTTAGAAGAGGTATAATTATCCAACATTTCACAATAAAAGCAAAGATTTGAGAGATGTCCCCTAAAAGACTTTTTCATTCCTATATTCATAATAAGTTGTGTTCCAGTGGCTTTGTTGCATACATTCTTTATGAAATGGCTACTGTGGTGTCTTAATGTACCCAATTTAATAAACTTGTAGTAATGTACAAAGTTTACTGACTGATTCACACTCTATTTTTGCAGCACGAATCTACTGGTTGCCGTCAGATCCCCAGCTGGTATCGGAGGGCCTCTATGCGGTGGCAGTGGTGCTGAGCTTCTCTCGGATCGCGTACATCCTCCCAGCCAATGAGAGCTTCGGTCCACTGCAGATCTCTCTAGGGAGGACTGTCAAGGACATCTTCAAGTTCATGGTCATCTTTATCTTGGTCTTTCTGGCGTTCATGATCGGCATGTTCAACCTGTACTCTTATTACCTGGGGGCGAAGCAGAATGACGCATTCACCACGTGAGAGACACCCACATTTGTTTGAACATGCTTTTAGAATTTCCTATCTTCCTTTCTATTATTTGAACAATCTTGATTAAGGTTGGCTTTTTTTAAAACATGGATGTTATAAAAGCATAATTCACATTCTAATAATCACTTATAATAGCCTATCTTTAATTAAATCCACTGACAACGATACTTCAAAAGAGTGCCCAACATTTTCTGGCTTGTCACCCTTTAATATGGGACTCCTTATCGCAGGTTATGGCTTTAGTGTGGACACAAGATATCAGCAGTACAACCAAAAAATTATTTTCCTTTTCAGATTATTTTATTCATAGCATTTTTAGAAGCTGGAAGATGAAGAAATATGTCTTGTATTTCAAAATAAAAGCAAAACTACAGAAAATTCAGGAATAAATCAAATAAAATAGAGATTGTCAGATTTTTATCTTTCTTTTCCCTTTAATTAGATTGTGACCCTTCAGATTTATCTTGGGATCGTACCGACTGGTTGGGAATCACTTCTTTACAAATGCTTGCCACTGCATTTTCACACAGTTATAAAAAAGGGAAATAAATATGATATGCTTTTATTCTTGTACACAGTAGAAAAATGACCTAGAACCTTCTATTTTTCTGTTGCTTTTCACACAGAGCATTTTTAACATCTTCATTCAGATGATTAATGGTTTGTTGGAATTCAAAAATAACTTTTCTCTCATCTCCCTCTATTTCCTTCTCTGTGCATGCAACTAGCCTGGAGGAGAGCTTCAAGACGTTGTTCTGGGCTATATTTGGACTGTCTGAGGTCAAGTCTGTCGTGATCAATAACGGACACAAATTCATTGAGAACATTGGTTACGTGCTGTACGGGGTTTACAACGTTACCATGGTGATAGTGCTGCTCAACATGCTCATCGCCATGATTAATAGTTCCTTCCAGGAGATTGAGGTTCGTCATCAAAAACTAAATCATCATGTGCTTCAGATACAAGCTCACAAATATTGACAGTGCACTGTTATCCCAAATTAGTTTACTTTACTAGAAATTTGCATAGAAATCCATTGCCTTAAACCGTTTAAGTTTTTACACAAGGTGCAACTTAAAGGTCCAATATGTAATATATTTACTGTAATAAATCCAAAAATGACCCCAATGCGTCATCATATATTAAGGAAAGTTGAAATACTATCTTTTCTGACAACAATGCTAATGCCAGTATTTTCTTCTTTTGAAATTTTCGTTCCGTGACGGAATTTCTGTTTGTGTTTTGGTATCAACTGCCCAGTTTGTCAGCCAGGCCGGGTTGCCAGATACACCTGTAAAAACATAAACCCAGCGCGCTACAGCTGTAAGGTTAGTACAGCCATGAAAGCAGCAAACAAACGAACAGGATCAACAGAGATAGATTCTACCCGACCTAAAAAACTAGCTAACAGAAGCTAGCTTAACGTAGCTAACAAACCCCGGGTAAATATTCGGAGATGTATTTGAAAGATGGAGACAGCTTAGAGCCCAAAAGGACGCAGAGTTGGCTAATTTCCTCCTGAACGCATTAGCTTCAGGCTAATTTATCACGGCTACAAGGGACAGGCATTTTATGTCATTTCAACATTTGTGTACTCACATTGAATTATATAGAGTACCATAATTCCACCACTCGCAAAAACAATTGAGACACAGCCAGTAAAGTGATCCCGACTGGTCCTGGCTAACGCCGCCATGCTAACCCTGCTAACTGCTAACGTTACCAGAGGACCAGGCAAGTGGGCCATGGCTGTTTACAATGTTTAGCTTGTTCAGCGGCTGTAGCCGACAACGTTATTATTTTAAGCCAAAAGAGGGGGGCTGGGAGGGCCATGAGTTTACAGTGTGTTTAGCGATTGTTTCTGTAATTCTAAGCCAATAAAGTGTGTTCAGTCAGGTGGAGAGGACGGCAAGGTAGTGTTATTTTTAGCGGAGAGGATGGCGACGTTGTTGGGTTTTTAGCGAAAAAGTGTGTTAGCTACTCCGCTGTGCTGTGAAGTAATGTCTGGCTATATGAGACAAGCGTCTAGCAACATTGTTGTGGATGCTGCGGTCAGCCTGGCAACCAACGTGAACTTTGAGTCTAGGGAGGAGGGGGCGGTGGAGACGACTCTCTCCAGCATTTCGAATTTGTACTGCAGTAACTATTTTAAACACTAGCAGTAAGTATTACATATTGCACCTTTAACAGGTCAAGCTGTATTAACACTGAACGGTATTAAGTTGATGCACTAGACAAATCAAGTTTACATTAGTAGTCATTACTAAAAAGCATTAGTAAACATAAATTATTTTTTTCTGAAATCAAAATAATGTTAAAGCTTTAGTACGTAACGTTTTTATAATAATGAATGTCCGTTACATTCAAGCCATTGACAAATGAGTTGATACAAAGCTAATTAAGACTATTGGCTCCACAAAACTCTGTATTTCTCAGTTCGGCTATGTTTAGAAACTAGTGTCATCCTGCGACTTTCGTGCGCAGAAAATCGAGTGAAGATAATTACCTCTTCTGAAGAGTCCATCATGTTTTTTTAATCCTCCTTGGCTACTAGCAACTGCGTGGAGGAGGGGTGGGGGGGGGGGTGCGCGATCACGGAAGGCTTGTATCATGTGGATGCGCTGACAGTTTTGAAGAAATACTATTGAAGAATTCCTCATGGGGGAGACAGAAACTACGCACTGTAGCTTTGGACATACAAAGAAACATGACAAATATAAAACATTAAACTACTTGTAATAATATTTCCCTTTTAATGTTGTTAATTTTTCTTCATGTTAGTATGATACTATGAACAATGTCTTCAAGACATTCGTTCCAAAAAATCTGAAATAAAGACAAAATACATTAAGATTGTATTTTCCCAATGTGTTTAACTGAGTTAATAGTTTCATTCAAGAGACAGGGGTACTGACCTCCAATCTGCAAATGTAAGGGTAAATGACTTTGCACTGCCCAGACCTCATCAGTCCCCACCCGGGTCTCGGTCATGGTGCAACAATAAATGTAGATTTACATGTACACTAAATCAACCATACAAGATAACATAAATGCACACCCAAAACATTAAAAGAACATTATTAAAACACACTTTAACTAGGACAGAAACCGTTAGAAACAGATTTTTTTTCCCTGCTTTTGCATCGTTTTAGCGCAGAACAGTTCAAATGACCCCGCGCCCCCCCCCCCACCCCCCATACAGAAACTTAACATCCTTAGTTATCTCTGCTTAATATGATCTGTGCACTGCATACTTAAGCTGATTATTACAAACAACTAATGTGATTTAGTAATGAATATGTTTTTTAACAAAACATGAAAGAATAAGTAGTGACCACTAAAAAGTTTAATTACAAATAAATCTGGGTTTACAGTGTACATATTTGGCACATATTCTTATGGCTATACCACAATACTCTGCTATAAAAAGAAAGAAAAAAGAAAAATTTGATTTGCAACCAAAACATTTTAAAAAGCATTAACTGCCTTTGCCAATTAAAATAAATAGCCAATTTAAATGTATAAGGTTGTTTTTTTTATAGATAAAAAAATGTT
Organism: Sander lucioperca; assembly: GCF_008315115.2. Taxonomy (NCBI): domain Eukaryota; kingdom Metazoa; phylum Chordata; class Actinopteri; order Perciformes; family Percidae; genus Sander; species Sander lucioperca. Next base: position 13,898,789 of record NC_050185.1, on the reverse strand, counting down.
TTTGGTGAGATTTTGTATATAGAATGGGTCCATGTTTACATGTGATTCATAATTAGAGTACATACCTTAACCTACATCTGAAATCTTAAATCTTAATGCAGACCTACTGAACAAGCCTAAAAGAGTATTGTGGTATACCCATAAGAATATGTGCCAAATATGTACACTGTAAACACAGATTTATTTGTAATTAAACTTTTTAGTGGTCACTACTTATTCTTTCATGTTTTGTTAAAAAAACATATTCATTACTAAATCACATTAGTTGTTCTCCTCCTCAAAGTAGAACCAAAGTTTCGCCCAAGCATTTCCCACAATGTCAAGCTATTCCCTTCAAACTCAAGTAGCTATAGTCGTGTGTTTTACTCTTTTCAACCTGTTTGTTTGCTTCCTTTTTTCATTTTGCTTCCCCCTTTTCTTTAGGATGATGCTGATGTTGAGTGGAAGTTTGCTCGGGCTAAACTTTGGTTCTCCTACTTTGAGGAGGGAAGGACGCTCCCTGTGCCCTTTAACCTGGTCCCCAGTCCAAAATCTATGCTGGGACTGGTTACAGCCATCAAGTCCCTACTCCTGCAGTATGTGGCAAGACACAATGAGGAGAAGACTGAGACACAGCTCAATCAGGTACCACACAATATGAACATGTGTAAAGGCAGAGCCTGAGCACCTCCCAGTGGTTTTACTGCTGCACCACAGGCTCCACCCTGTAGACAAGTTTCTTAAAAAAAAAAAAAGAAAATCACAATTCTGTTCAATAAAGTTAATTTTAGTGTAATTTTCCAGCTTGGAGTAGGCAAAAATTCAGGATTTGGTGCTTCCATCAGGTCATCCAGATATCAGGTATGCACTTTTGTGTTTCAATTTCAGACAAAAACATAATTTTTACTCCACATTTATGCAAGTAGTTTCTAGTTTCTCTGCAGAAGTACATTTTATATACAAAAGAAAGAAAAAGCTCATAAAGTACGATACATTGCTGTACTATAACTACCCAGCAGTAAACTACACTGTTGCATTTCCAAAAATACTCCTCATGTTAATACAGTAATACAATAATTTTATGAAAGAATTAGTACTTCTGGATCTTAAACCTTTTATATAAATAAAATATATGTATTAAATATGAAATATTTGAATGTGGGACTATTTTACATCTAGCTTTGTCCAGTTATAGTATTGTTAATTTTACCCGTTCATAGATTTTGAGCACTTTTTCCATCTCTGGTTGCAGATGATCATGAAGCGTCTGATAAAGCGCTACATCATCAAAGCCCAAGCAGACAAAGAGAGTGACGAGATCACTGAAGGTAAAATCAACACAATGAGGCTGAAACTGAACTTGTTTAAATTGTTATATTCAATTTGGAAATAAAGCTACTCTTGTCACATAGTATTTTTTCTCTGAATTTTTTATTTTCCATTTTGAAATTAAAACTTTACATTTATGCCTTTGCGTGTGTGTTTTTCTTCAGGTGAGCTAAAAGAGATTAAGCAGGACATCTCCAGTCTGCGATATGAGCTGCTGGAGGAGAAATCACAGAACTTGGAGACACTGGACGGACTGCTGAGGAGGATGGGAGAGATCAGCACACCTTCAGCAGCTTCAGTAGCACTACCAGTCGCCCCGACTTATATATAAAACTGCACAGCTCAAAGAGTTTAAAGTGCCTCTTCTGTATCATTGAAGGTAGATACGCTATGATAGTGACAAAACATAGGACTGTATGTATGTGAATATAAAATTAAAATGTAGCTTGCTGATTGCATGATTGTGTCGTTTTTATGTTTATATGGAAACAAAGTACAGTTGTAGGGAGCAGATATTTTAAAGAGAAGACAACATGACCATTTTGTTCTCCCTCACCTACCAAAAATACAACCATCACTATAGAAGAAAACAACATTTACACACATGGATACAAATGTTGAAACATTTAGTGGTACAGTATGAGTATATACAGTAGAATTTGCAGATTGCTTTTCTTTTTCCTGCAATTGCAAGTACAAGAAAAAGCCTGTACCTTGCCAAAAATAATATACAGTGCTTACCCTCATATTTGTAATATAAATAATGATTTGTTTTGCACAGTGGCATATGGTAGAACAAAGATATCTTGGTGAAAACTGTGGTGAACTAATAAAAAACATCTTTTTGTTTGGAGGAAAATGCATAATAAAAACACAAAATAATAAGAAACATAAACTGAATCTACAAATACAAGTATTTGTCTTTTATTTAGACAGTATGAAGGAAGGTGTTATTGCAGGCTTCAGTCTTAATCCACTAGTTCATTGTGTTGCAGGCACAGAGGTGTGAACATTTAATCTTATAACATTAATATGATAATTTACACATAAATTATGAAAATTGATTGAAAAATACTGTTTCCATGTAACTTACAGACACATTTCATATGTTTAGCGTTGAACCTAACATAAAAGACGAGCTGATAACGCCGATTAAGTGACGCCGTCATGTATGAATGGAGGAAAAATCAGACAATACATAACAGATTTTAACATCTACTATATTATAAACTGGTTAATAACAACTAACATGGTTCACATATAGTAGTCAGATATACTGTACATACAGTACGTGCATCAGTCATATCAAGCCCCAGTAGTTCAATGATAACAGTCACAGTTACATGATGAATATATTATATCTTTGCTTAGCAGCACAGAGTATTACCTATACTAGAAGATCTAACTTATACCTAAAGTATAAGTTAGATCTTTGTGTTATTGGGTGATGTGGGGATGACATTATCGGGTCTGTCACATGTATGTGATGTAGTTGTCAGGTATGAGGCCTGTTCTGCCGTTGTACGTCGCCTGAAGCCAACCTGGTTCCACAGACGGGTACACTGCAGACACAAGCAACTCAAGTCAGCAAGTCCTTTATGTATAAAACAATCATTTTTTTTTTTACCTTAGATAATGACTCACATAGGCATCCATAATCCAAACCCATACACAACCTCTAAGCAAATGTTAGACTTAATTGAGTTTGCTGCTGGTTGTGTTCGCATAGCGCAGATGTACAGTGATCTGTACACTCCCAAAATAAACAACCCACTTTAACAGTAAACTGCAAGTGTCCCACTGCTGCATCATTAACATAAAGACATGTTGAGCAGCCAAGCATCACTCAGACCTATACATTTATATTAAGTTCTAGCCTAGATCACGGTGTTTCTAAACATGATAATGATCTCACAAAGAAGAGTATTCATTTTAGTTCTGTTAAGCCTTAGAACAAGTCGATTAACATCTGTGTTATATTATTAGAAGCAGGTAAAAATGTTCCATCTAAGTAACTTAAGATTTTGAGAGAAACACTGACAGATAAAAAAAATCAATCACAATCATCTTGGGCACAGAGCCACGCTGCCTCTGAAAAAAAGCCTCGGGAAGGAACTTGTTTTGGGCAGTTAACCATAGTCCTCATATATCCACCGGAGATTAAAATGCCAACACAAAGAAAGTGGAAGGTAACAGACATCCGGCGGAAGTTCTGGAGGCACCGGCAGCAATCCCGGAAGTGAAACTTCGTGGATATAGACTACATGGAGAATGATCTTCAAATTACATTTGAAAAATAAATCAAAACACTCTTAAAAATGTGGCTTCTGAACAGCGAGTATCCCATTTACACCTGGTATTTAAATGCGTTCTACTTAAATACCAGGTGTAACTGCAGAGACCCATGTGTCAGATGTCAGATGTCACTATCCAGATAACGAAGCAGATACAGATCACATTAATATCAGGTGTAAATGGAGCCAAAGATCCCTCAGGCAAATGAAAACTGTAATCTTACCATTTGAGAACAGTGCCCCCTGTGGAAAACTGAGCTCATGGCTGTGCTCTGCCTCACAGGAGTAAAGAGCTTTTGCATCCCTAGTAGGAAAAATAGAATCAGTTAAAAAAGAGATTTAGGATTTAGAATTAAGGAGGATTATATATATATATAACAATATGTTTTGCTCGTATAGATTTCAGGCTTCAATGACTTGATATGAAGTACTGACAAGTAATAGCTTTCAAGACTAAAAAGGTGGATTCTCAAACAACCCTTAAAATCAACATACCTTCCTGAGGAACATATGTCTAATGCTGAGGAGAATACTGAACTCTCACGCTGCGGTAGTCTAGTTGACAATCTGAAACACACAATCACAAATGTTAGCTCTGAATACATTTCCTGAGATAATCTCCAGTTGTTACCATGAGAGTAAATCACTGTCACTAAAACAGCTAAACCATTTTCTTCTTAAATAATGCAGACAGGAGCCAATCAGAAACAAGTAATCATTCCTGGAATCAGACCAATTATAAACAACAGTTAAAAGTCGTGGAGAAAAAAAAAGGATCCCTTTGATGTTAAGCCAACAACCACAATTCACAGGGATTCCTGATTTGATTTGTATTGATTTTCATGTCAATTGAACTTATTTTGTATAATGTTTTGACATTTAACAGTTACAAATTTGACCTCTCCATACAGTGCAAGGTTTTATCAAAACGGCACGAGTGGAGCATACGGCTAGTGCTAGTTTTCTCCTGGGCTTAACTATGCATGAACTGAGATCTACGTGTATTTTCCTTCTCTGAGAGCACAGATCAAAGGCTAAAGCACAAGATAAATTGCCAATTGACTAGAGCACCTTTATGTCTGAGATATAAAATCAATTTTACAGACACTCACAATGATCCAGGCCTCTGGTAACCGTTGCTGGATGTGGCGGCTACAGAGTGTTTCACGGTCAGATCGGAGCCACAGCGGATGTGTGAAGGTTTACGTTTGTGTTTTGGCTCTTGTGGGTCCAGTGACATGAGACTCTGTACCGATCCATGACAGCTTTTGTAATCTGCGATAGAAACACAAGAGATTAGAACTGAACATAAAACAGGGAAGTGACTACAACTTTTCATTCTGTCATCCCACTTCAATCCTATAGAGATGTACACACCCTCAGAGATGTGTAGGGAAGTGAGAGAGGAAGATGTGGAAAGCTGGTAGGGGAATAATGAAGAGGAGGAGGAAGAGGAGGATGAAGCAGTCCTGTAAGGTTTTTTTTGCTGCTGAGAAGGAGAGGTAGAGTCCGTCACTCTGGTTTCTGTGACAGTGGAGGAGGTGCTGGATGCATGTCTTTGATCAACTGAGTAAGTGCTCTTCAGAGAGGAGACAGACGACAATCTCTGAACAGGTCGACCCTGCCTGAGGGAGGAGGCGCGCTCCACTGAAGAGTGCTGGATTGAGGCGGTGGACCTGGAGGCGATGGAAGGAGATCTTGACTCTTTTACAGACGATAAGGAGGCAGTCGAGTTTCCTTTGACAGACAGACTCCTCTCTGTGGAGAGTAAAGAGGACATAGAGGAGGACACAGAGGAAGTCTGCTGGGCCGGAGTGAGCTGGGAGGAAGTCCAGGAAGAGGAAGGCGTAAGGTGAGGGGAGGCAGTGCTGTCTGTCGGGTGTTTCCGATCGTTCCTGCTTGAGGAATTGTGGGACGGGGAGCAGGAGGAAGCCGCAGGAGCAGATGCCAGTGCTGTGGAAGATGGGCTGGGCTCAGCAGCAGGAGAGGACGGAGGAGAGGTCTGAGACAATCCGTTCTTCTCAGAGGAGTGTGAGGACAGAGACTCCTGGCTGCCCATCGGAGTCGTGCTGGGGCTGCTACTGAAGGTGTCACCTGGAGGGAGAAATGGAAACAAGACACATAATAAAAAGACTGAATAACAACATCAAGGTTAGTCTGTCCCACCTCAATTTTAATAGGCCATTAACTCATTTGTGTATATATTACAGTCAAGCAGTCATATCAGAGGGATTGTGAGATGATTACCTGAATTCTTCTACAAAAAAACTGTATTACTTTTTTTTACTATTCTCTAATCTTTTTTTTAGGAAATGTTGGATAGTTTTACATATTTGGGCCTTGAACAGTTATCTAAATTAAACCATCTGATGGGAAATCAGTCTTTGGTGGAACTGCTCTTTTTTTACAGACAGCTTTTTTGTAAAGTGTTACAAGCCAAAAAGCTTGGAAACCACTGGTTAAATCCTTAATAATGGGTTGTATTTCATAAGCTTATCATATATCTGACAAAAACATAATTTTTACTCCACATTTATGCAAGTAGTTTCTAGTTTCTCTGCAGAAGTACATTTTATATACAAAAGAAAGAAAAAGCTCATAAAGTACGATACATTGCTGTACTATAACTACCCAGCAGTAAACTACACTGTTGCATTTCCAAAAATACTCCTCATGTTAATACAGTAATACAATAATTTTATGAAAGAATTAGTACTTCTGGATCTTAAACCTTTTATATAAATAAAATATATGTATTAAATATGAAATATTTGAATGTGGGACTATTTTACATCTAGCTTTGTCCAGTTATAGTATTGTTAATTTTACCCGTTCATAGATTTTGAGCACTTTTTCCATCTCTGGTTGCAGATGATCATGAAGCGTCTGATAAAGCGCTACATCATCAAAGCCCAAGCAGACAAAGAGAGTGACGAGATCACTGAAGGTAAAATCAACACAATGAGGCTGAAACTGAACTTGTTTAAATTGTTATATTCAATTTGGAAATAAAGCTACTCTTGTCACATAGTATTTTTTCTCTGAATTTTTTATTTTCCATTTTGAAATTAAAACTTTACATTTATGCCTTTGCGTGTGTGTTTTTCTTCAGGTGAGCTAAAAGAGATTAAGCAGGACATCTCCAGTCTGCGATATGAGCTGCTGGAGGAGAAATCACAGAACTTAGAGACACTGGACGGACTGCTGAGGAGGATGGGAGAGATCAGCACACCTTCAGCAGCTTCAGTAGCACTACCAGTCGCCCCGACTTATATATAAAACTGCACAGCTCAAAGAGTTTAAAGTGCCTCTTCTGTATCATTGAAGGTAGATACGCTATGATAGTGACAAAACATAGGACTGTATGTATGTGAATATAAAATTAAAATGTAGCTTGCTGATTGCATGATTGTGTCGTTTTTATGTTTATATGGAAACAAAGTACAGTTGTAGGGAGCAGATATTTTAAAGAGAAGACAACATGACCATTTTGTTCTCCCTCACCTACCAAAAATACAACCATCACTATAGAAGAAAACAACATTTACACACATGGATGCAAATGTTGAAACATTTAGTGGTACAGTATGAGTATATACAGTAGAATTTGCAGATTGCTTTTCTTTTTCCTGCAATTGCAAGTACAAGAAAAAGCCTGTACTTTGCCAAAAATAATATACAGTGCTTACCCTCATATTTGTAATATAAATAATGATTTGTTTTGCACAGTGGTATATGGTAGAACAAAGATATCTTGGTGAAAACTGTTTAGCTTATCATATATCTGAAAATAAACTAACAGCTACAAGTGTCAAATCAATGTTGTGGAATAAAAAGGTATTCATGAGTAACAAGAGTAAAGGAGCTGTAAGCTGCAGAGAGACTCACTGTCGTTGTCTGCCAGGCAGAGAGCAGGAGGGTAAAGGCGGGCCTTCCTCTTTCCAGACGACAGACAGATGGCCTTGTTCCTCCGAGGAGTCGACCGAGAGGACGGAGCTTGAGGTAACGGCAGCGACAGGTCTGGGGCCTCACCAAAAATCTGGCAGGAACATACATGTCTGTTAGGTGTGTGTACTGTATGTTTATGCGTGTGTGTGCATGTATATGTGTGTGTGTATTTGTAAGCATACCTTGTGGTGGTTTTCAATGAGAATCTCCACCACGATGTTCTGAAACTTGATGTTCATCATGGCAGCCACCGTCTCCTCCTGCGACCTCAATAACGTGGGGCCGAAGATCATTCCGAGGTTGGACACAGTCATCATGTTCTGGTCACTGTGAGAGGACACCCTGCACACACGCACACACGCACACACACACACACACACGCACACACACACACACACACACACACACACACACACACACACACACACACACACACACAGGTGTGTTCCATGGTGTGAAGCCGACGTTCTTGTCTAATTGTCTAACAGAATATTGGAAATAGGAAGTAAATAAGAAATGAGTATTTGCATAAATCTAGAAAAAGATCACTGGTTATAACATGTTCTCAGTCGAAAGGACATTTTTTTAAGGCGCTGCACAATTAAAGCACAGTATTTTTAAATATGTACATACTTGAGAAGGTGGTTGGTCAAGACGTCCAACATGGCTCTGTTTTTTTCCGGTAGTTTGTATACAAGAGCATGAATCGCTCTCACTCTATACTTCTGGTCATCATACTCTGTGAAACAAGGAAAGAGCACAGAGAGATATGATTCACTGGTGACATAATGTGCATGACAAACAATGTATGAGGTAGCAAATTCAATCCAAACACTGTTGAAATAACCATTGTGTCTATCATACTCTGTCATTTTGAAAAAGCAGTAAAGGATCTTACTTGCAGCCTTGATGAATTCTTTATGCAGTCTGTAGGTCAGTACTGGTTCTGCCAGGCACCTGCAAACACATTAGAAATCATGAATTCATAATTCATGAGAAGTGTTACTCAAAAAAACTGCTCTGTTCTGTATTTCACCTGAAATAATTCTTTAGGCCGCTGGTTATAGTCTTGTTGTCCCAGGTGTCTGCATCCAGCTGCATGTCAAAGGGAGCTGTGGATGCTACAGGAAAGTAGATCATAAATGATTTATCTGTAGTTATGGATTTAAATGCACCTGCTACTCATTATGCTGGAATTTAGCTCCCCAATGCAGAAAAATACTATTATACAGAGAAAAGCGGGGCGTTTCTTACCAAACACACTCGTCATCAACCGCTGCACTTTGGAGTTGACTCCTCCAGTCCTGTACAGTCCCAGGGTGCTAAGACCTAAACACACAGACAGACATGTTTTAACACACTTGATAAATCAACAATGTCTAAAATAAATACTGATTAGAACTATTTTTCTCATATGAACATTTTAAGGAGTAGGAATACCTCTTGTTTCAACCAGCTCAATACACTTCTTAACAAAGTTGAAGCCTGCCTCATTGAGAAATGCTGTAAAAAACCGACACATTTTTACCGCAGTATCTGATACATTGCAAGACATATTAATATATGTTAATTAATAAAATCTTTTAAAATTAAATCAAAGAACAGTATAAATTAGGATACTTACTCTCCTCCTTTTTACTGAGCAAAGAAGGCAGAGTGTATATCTGAACAAAGACAGAAAAATAGTACGTGTTAGTATGATAAGTATAACATTTTAGACAATGATGTTACTTTATCATTGTTGTCGTTTATTTAATGGTGGATATATTCATACAGGTTCTTTTCCATCCATTGCCTCCATCCATAGCCGCCGGTTGGCCTCAGAGAGCGCTTGCAGGGTGATGACGCCATGTCTGCAGAGAAAGAGATCATTTTACCCGAGCACAATCCAATAGCAGCCATATCTTAATGTATTTATTCCACAGTTAGTCATGTGTTATGGAAACACATTTTCTCAGTTATCTTTCCCATCTCACCTCTCCACCACCTCGATGTCAAAGCAGAAGCGCTTGTCGATTGAATCCGTCTTCCTTCTGACACACGAGCGCAGCTTGAACATCTCAGGTGTTCCATTCACCACGCCGTTCTGTTAACAGAGAGATGTGTTTGCAAAATAGACTTGACATGTGGTATTAAAGTCTTGTAAGGACTCTTACTACTACTACTTTTAGGACCATTTTTTTTTTTTTGGAGATCAATTTTTTACTTTTGGTGTTTTGCATGCTTTAGCCCATCAACTTTATACTTCCTAATTTTCAATTTGCGTAAAAACACCATAAATATTTACTTACAAAAACTTGACACTAGCTTGTAGTAAGTAATCTATGTCTTTTTGTTTTTGTCGAAGTTGAATTAACAGCTATTTAACATGATACTGCAGTTAGTAGAGACTGTTTTGAAAGCTTTCTTGCTCTGGAATTCAAGTGCTTGTGGGAAGCTGCTACACAGAATTTTGTTTCGTGGTTAAAACTACATCACCATATGACAATAATGTAACTCAGAGTTATAGAGTATAATCTGATTTTCATAGTAGATTTAAATGCGTAATGATTTTTATTAAATGGGCTAAAACATTTAATGTGTGGTTATTCATCTGTGCTCCCAGCTCACCTGTCTGCTGGCTGGTCTGGCCTCTGTGTTGCTCATGGTAAACATCTGGGAGCCTTTTTCATAAGTACAGTAGTATCTGGTCCACACACTGCCCAATGGACCTATAATACATGACACACATTCATGCAGGTGCATTTGTGTATGAATGTGTTTTAACAGAGAGAGAGAGAGAGAGAGAGAAACTAAGAGAGGAGAAAATAAGATTTGTGTAGCTCACGTTTCTCCTGTATATACAGATATCCCTCCATGGTAAAGCAGCTCGGAGCTTTGAAGTCTTCTTCCGCAGACCGGATCCTCTTCATCAGCCTCTCAACCTCGGCACGTGTACTTTCAAAGTTATTGCGAGCCTTATCAACATACAAAAGAAACTGCACTGAAAGGAGGCTTGGGTCCATATTTATATGAAACAAACAAAATCTTTGAAAAAGTCAATCAGGGAATGGTTACTGAGTCCAGCTGAGTAAGTTACTAAAAGTCTTAGTTTTTTTGTAATTATATTCTTATCTGATTTGTTTATCCAAGCAGTACATTGATTTCTCATTTGCATTTAAAAAGTGCTTGCTTTTATAAAAAAAAAACATCTGAGACCCCAAACTTTGAAAGGACTCAAAGTGCCTGGTGAATGTTTGCAGTCTGAACCTAATGGACCGCAGATTAAGCTTCAGTTTAACGTTGACTCTTTCCAGAAATGTGTGAACGGCGATATAAAATCTGTGAGCCTGTACTAGACCAGGCCTTGTTCTACTGTGGCTGAAAATAGTTTACATTGTGTGTTTCAACATGCAAGGAGTATTAGGTGTGTAAGGTTACCGCTCTGGGACAGATGTTGCCAGATACATCAAAACTAACTATAAAATACTTTCTCTTAATGGCTAAAGAGGCAGGTAGACCAGATACAACAAGTGATATCAGGTCCACATTTGGTCTAGAGGCTTGCACACATACACACTTACATTCTGCAGGTTGAATTGAAGCTGCTGCTTGTAGGGTTCAAACTCACTGGCCAGCTCGTAGCCCTCATGGTAGAATGTAAACAAACCCTGCAGGAAGGCTAATAACTGAAGATCAGAGGGAGAAATCCGCAGGAAAAATGTTAGCTGGGGGGTTGGGAGTGTAGGCTATAATGAGAGGATTACAAAAGAATGATTGTCTGTCATCTGCGCAATCAATCAAAATGGCCTCTATTTGGCTTGCTGCCCTTATTTACTTTACAACAAAGAGTTTCCCTCTCTCCATGCAGGAAGTGCTTCTACAGCAACAGGAAGTGGGCTTTACTGATATCTATCATTAAAACGTTTTTATCAGGGGCCAAACAGTATGTGTAATGTGTTTTTCAGAACCTTACTTTTCTGTTTTTTTCATGATTATGTTAGTATGCACAGTCACAATTCTTATTGGCTTGGCTGCAATTATGACTTAATGTTTACTTCATTGTTTACATGTAGTACAAAATAGACTCATCAGTCAAATTTTCCTGTGATGAAAAATTGTCTCCTGGTCAGAGCTGTGAAGGCCCAGCAGTTCAGTTAAATTGTGCTAAAGTTGCATTTAAACATGATGTATGTATGTGAACTCACCGGCTCAACAAATTCAAACTTCTTTCTCTCTTGCACTTCTTGGATCTTAAAGACATACTGCAGCGATGCATCATAAAAAACCTGCCTGTCCTTACTCATCTGTGAATCAGCCTACAAGAAAAACAGAAACAACACCCATCCAGTACTTTTTCTTACCTAACACATGTGGGAGGAACTTGGTGTACATTTTTAGGAGTCTAATGATTTACCTCGTGTAGCTGTGATTCCTTCTTTTTGGAGGACAGGCTGAGGTGTTTCTCCAGAACAGAGTAGTACTTTTCTGTCTCCTTGTCAAACTGCTTTTTTTCCTCCTGAAGAAGACAAGGATGTCCGTAGAGAGGACAAATAAATACAAATAAAAGCAAACTTGGGAATTTTTACATCTGCTTATAAAGGTCTTTAAATTCACATATTTTGTTTACATAAAACAGAGAGAATGTCACACTCCAGTATATCTCCCTTTCTCCATTTATGTCATTTAAGTCTCAGTTTTTTTTAATACCAGTGCAATTACAATACCTCCTACTTCAAAGTCCAACTACCTAATTAGTAAATAAATAAACAACAAGACTAACAGTCTACAGCCATGTACTTATCTTAACGCTAAGATCAGCGTACTAACATACTCATAATGATAATGCTAACATGCTGATGTTAAGCGGGTATAGTGTTTGCTATGTTCACCACCTTAATTAAGCCTCCTTGCTTTCTAACATTTGCTAAGTAAGTATTGGAACCTTGAACATGTGTAGCAAATTCCATGGAAATCCATCTAATAATTATCAAGATAGTTTAGTCTGAATCACAAATGTCAAACTCATTGTCAAAAATTAAGGGATCCCAAAGTCAGTAAGATTTATCCTCTGGGGACCATGAATGTCTGTACCAAATGTAATGGCATCCACCCAATAGTTGTAAAGTTATTCCAGTCTAGCCCACAATCATGGTCCGACCAACTGACCATCAGACCGACAGACTGGCATTGCCCTCCAGAGAGCATTGCGGAAAATACCAAAATGCCACAAATCAATGAGGCCACAGTGAGGTTGCTACAGAGACACCATTAATAATCTAAATGAAGAGACACTGCCAAAATATTTGGGACAACAGCTATTTTCCAGAACAGCTGCAGCTGCAAACTCCACATGTCCAACCACTCTTTCTTGCTCAACAACATCAGTGTGAGGATGTGCTGGTCACACACTCTTGCCACATTCTACAGGCTGAGGAGTCACTTCGATCAACACCCAGAAATGAGCTGTGATTTCACTTTCAGGGTTAGTCATAGCTGTGACAAGTTCTATTTTTTGAAACCCTGACTACTGAATGCCACTGCTATCTTTTATTTTGCAGACAGCTGCTGAAACCAGACACCAGACTCACTTTTTGTTTATACTGCCTCAGTGAGTTCAACTGTCTCTCTGTCTGTGACGCGCTCCCTGTCTTCTCTCACAGCGTCCGTTCCCATGACCTTCTTGCTGACACTTGACTGTAATCCATCGTTTATCAGAACAAATTGGATTCTCTGACCGCTGACTGGGAGACTGACTGGAACTAGACCAAAGCAGGATGATCTGTCTGATCACCACCTACAGTGTTAGATAATTAACGCATACAGACATCAAGTATTGGCCTTGTTAAAACCTCAGCAGTTTGATGTTTTAAATATTACTTTTGAGTCAAAGCAAAAAAGGTTACTGGTTCAGTGTTACTTTGTGTTAATAATCTAATCATTTCGTGTTAAGCTGTGATTCTAACAACTGCAGATGTACCTTAACAGCTCCAATCTGCTCCTTACGAAACCTCTCGAGCGGTGAGATCAACACGTCATCTGCGTTCTGGATCTGAGAGAGGAAAAACACACAACAGTTAGCTCAGTGTTTCATAACAGTAAATACTAAGACAGACAACAACTCAGTCATTGTTCCATTAAGGCTACAGTAGTAGCTTCAGTTTCTTTTACTTAAAGGACAATTCCGGCGTAAAATGAACCTAGGGGTTAATAACATATGTGTACCGAGTCGAACGTTCTCTGGGATATGTTTTCAGGCTAATCGAATGCGTCTCTAGTTTTAAACAACCTACCGCAAAACCGGTGGTTACCTGCTAACGCTAGCTTTCGGGGCACTTGGTAAATCACTATTTTATACCACTAACAAGGCTCAAAATAGCACCACACTTAAACGGTAGCATAATGAGGATCCCTACATGCAAACCGAAGCATTGAGAACTTTGTAAGTGTACAGACAGTTTATTAAAAAGATAGATTATAAAAGACAGTAGCGTTCGTGTTTACATTCGGGCGCCATCTTGGAAAACAGTCATGAGCAGTCGAATCACGAACGCTGTGTTTGAGCTATGTTACTGGTTACTGTTTGCATGGCGACAAATTTCTTTACATTTCTGCTACATTTTAGAGTAGATGTTGACATTAAACACTGACAAAGAGGTAAAATCCAATCCTTCATCTAGAATCTCCTGCATTCAGGGGATTTCAAAATGTTTCAAATGATGTTAATCTATCGCCAACTTCACTAATTTGTTGTTTGTGAATATTTGTGCTAGGTAAAAGGATTCAAACTAAAACAGCCAATTTCAAGAATTAAATATCTCTCAATTGATATATTGTACCTGTGGTTTATTTATTTCCTATTTACATACCAAAAATATCATAGTAACACCCACAGACTGTACATAAAGATATATATTTTTTAGTTTTATATACAGACTATGGTAACAACCTATACAAACCTCAGTTAGAGTCACTTTATGACCAAGTCAAGGACCTGCTTAATTATTATCCAACATTATGAGCATAATCATTGAGCTTTTTTGGACTTTGCTCATGGTTGTTATCCAAGTCACAAAATAAGAGTTTATATTAGGGTGACCAGATTTCCCAGATCTAAAACCGGGACACTTTGCGCGTGACCGTAGTGCTCGTGCACGCACACGCTTTTTAACGTGAACATGTGCCAGCCCAGGTCATATTTTTCAGAGAAAATTGAGTCCTGCTTCCATATAAATTGTCTTTTCAGGAAACCATGACCTGTAGTAAGTAGCAGTGAGTGATTGGGAAGTAGCCTACTACAGCAATCAGAATGAGAGAATTAGATTTTTATTTCATATTTTCCAGAAATAATAATAACTGAACTGTATGTATTGGAAAGTAATGCAATCATCATGAAAACAAATTATTAATGAATAGTTTTTCAAAAAAACGTGTTGCATCCCTACTGTCATTGCTGATCTACCAAAACGGTAATTTGTCGACGGACAGAACCTAGCGACAGAACAGATGATGAAGTGCTATAGCTTAAATGTCGGAAACAAATCTCTAGTTTTCTCTTGATACTCAGTAATAATGTCAACTTTCTTTGACCCTGATCGCGTCATTGACCTGAATTGCGTTGTCGATCTCGAACGAAGGGGAAGTTAAAATTGAATATCAACTGAATATCAAACGTCCAGCCAACTTCACCGCGCTTAAAACGAGACAGATAAGAAGAGGCATTGCAACAATGTTTACAAATATACATTGTAACGTTGGCTGCACGGATTATTCAGACGCAGACCGCTACGATTGACTGACACACACACACACACACACACACACACACACACACACACACACACACACACATTTTTGTTGGGTTTAGTTAATGATCGGGCTATAATAAGATCATGTCGGCTATGTAATCGCTGACGACCGGGACAATTTCATAGTGGTTAGTGTAAACCGGGACATTTTAGCGTCCCGAGAGGCTTTTGTCGGGACTCGGGACAAGCAACTCAAAATTTTGACTCTCCCGGTCAAATCGGGACTGTCCAGGTCAAACCGGGACGTCTGGTCACCCTAGTTTATAGCCATGCTAATGGCTCAGTTAGGCTGCATTTAGGCACAATGTGGTGCTTTGAGCTAAATGCTAACATTAGCCTGCTAACATGCTCACAATGGCACAATAGTTTACAGCTAACATGCTAATGCAAAGCAGGTATAATGTTTACCATGTTCACATCTTATTAATGTGTTAGCATGCTAACATTTGCTAATTAGCACTAAACACAAACTACAGCGGAGGCTGATGGAATATCATCATTTGAGCAAATATTTACTCAAAACCCTTCAAACCTAAAATAATCAATCATGATACAAATCTGGTAATATTTTTGTGGCTGGTCTTACAGTATGTATGAGAAACTTGCTGTTGGTGTTGAGACTTGAGTCAAGCAGTAAGGAAGGCTACAGGGCAGTTATCAGAGCTCTACAAGGTCTCGACCCTATTTAGTCATGAGTCTAAATAATGCAAGTCTCAGTCACGTCTTGCTTTGTTCTGTCTAGCTGATTTAAGAATTAGACTCTAAATAGCTTCCCAGCCCTGCACCATGACTTTACTTTCACTTCACTTAGGTTTAGTACCACGCCAGTACCCAAAGAAAAGTCTCCTTTCTTTGTATGCTCTTTTTTCATCACATTACAATATGCAGGATGAAACTTAACACTAAGAGACTGAAGGGCATTGTCAAATCATAATAATAGTCCTTTCAGGTTAAAAAGGTAGGTATTTCAGAGGAACCCATTTGCTGAAATTGCCCTTTAACTCAATAATGACGGTATTAGTGGAGGTTCAGACCTATTTTCAGCGTTGCAGTGGTGCAGTGGAAAATCATACAATTAAAACACACACACACACACACACACACACACACACACACACACACACACACACACACACACACACTCACACACACAGAAAGAAAGAAAGAGAGAGCAGACACACACACTAACACAAACACACACACACACACACACACACACACAGACACACGCACACACACACACACACACACACACACACACACACACACACACACACACACACACACAACGCTTTTATGGACTTTCCCAGGCAGTCAGGCCTCTGCTCACAGTCTCACAGGGGAATTGGCAGAATAGGTTCCACATGGTTCCTCTGTAACCAGACCATGCACACAGCCACAAAGCCACACCCACACACACACACACACACACACACACACACACACACACACCCACACCCACACCCCCCCACACACACACACACACACAGCTATGCATAAGGTAGCGTACTATGCACATACATTGACATGCGCAGAGGTTTGCCTGCACACGGATTGTGACAAACTCCAATCACTCCCACATAAAGGCTGATGGAGGGTCTGTAAGTCAAAGACGTTTTTCCGAATCGCCATGGAGCACACACTACCGCTGGCACAAAGATCACAACAAATGTGTCAATCAGACATGTGGCAAAACCAGATCAGACAGTGAATGTGCCTGACAAAGACTGTAACTTCCAAACTGAAATCCTGGAAACTACAGACTTTGATAATAACAATTTGGTTTAGATGGGCTTTTGGTCTAACGGTGTATTCAGATCAGAGCAAGATGTTTGGAACAGAGAACTGCTTCTGTATAATTTCTTTCTAAAGCCCTTCAGATGTTTTTGGTTTATATTCCTGATAGAATCAATATAAATCACAACCATTTTATTGATGTTGATTAAATAGAGAAGGATGGTGTACAGAGACAAATAAAGTTAGACAGTTTTTTTAAATAGACATAAATACCTACAGAAAACGTTTGCTAAATCTCAATAATTAATAAGAACAAAGTTTTACATTGTGTAAAATACAATGCAACTCATACATAGAGTTAGTTGATCTATTTACGATACCACTAGCCCTCAATTTAAAATGGAAGGTCCCAAACATCAGAATGTCCTCAATTTTCTATTCCCTCTCTCTTTCACATACGCACAAAGACACAAAGACACGTTTTCTTACCAGTCGTTTTCTCTCCTCTTCAACTGTGCTCAAGAGCTGAGAGAACTCCTTTAAGGACTGAGCTGCAAAATAAATTTGACATTTTTATATTTGATATATTTTGCCATCTCAACATCTTGTTTTCTAGATCAGTGGTTCCCAACCTTTTTTCCTTGGCGCCCCCCCTACTTATGTCTAAGAAAAGCTGAGCCCCCCCTCCGAAACCGAAGTTGAGGTAACTTTCCCTTACTTTCTTTTTTGATACAGAGGAGTTATCAGCACTTTTATGTTTCTCTGCCATGTTTCGTTCATAAAATAGTGATGCCGTGGCGGCAGGAAAAACGAGGATGATAGCAGCTAGCAGCTGACTTGATGACAGCAAGGTCCCAGGTTAAGAGGTCCCGGAGGTTTGGCCTACTAAGTAGCCTGCCTACGCCTACTGCGTTTAAGCGAGAACAAAAATATATAGTTTTTATACAGACTTTTGTATACATTATATATTCTAGTGTATTATCATAATTTCTTTAACATTTTAACAATATTTTTTTTTACCTCAACCTCAAACCAGATAAAGACTCGCGCCCCCCCTGTGATCTTTGCCGCCCCCCTTAGGGGTCCCCGGACCCCAGGTTGGGAACCACTGTTCTAGATCATTGGTGACGTTTTCATCTTACCTATACTGATCTCATCATCAGTCTCAGCGTCTCCAATACATTCAAACTGAAACTCCTGCAGAGACTGAGAGAACCTTTGAACAGCAAGAGAAAGACCTGAAAAAAACAGAAAGAAGATCTTTTAGTCATTTAAAGCTGGCTATTTCCACATTATGCACAATAATGCTCCTGGCATGAGCATGCTGCCATCATTGGTCCAACACAATGTAAAGCTCCAATTCCCCTACAGGCTACAAGCAGCAGCACTTATGCCCTCCTGTAATAAACTATTAATGTATTTCCTACGAGCCTCTCGCATATCATCCACTGCCAAGATATGAGGTGTCAAAGTTGGATATAACAAACGGCCACACCCTGCAACAAAGTACTCCACAGCCATAGTGTTTACGTGTCCAAACAACACGCCAACAATTAAGTTTTATACCACGGTTTATTCTTTGAGGTGCATGAACACTTGGCACCACAAGGCTGCATTCTCTCACTCACACACTTATAACACTGGTTTGCATGCCAGCCGCTGTAAGGCACTATTTCAATTACACCATTGCATTATACACTGACAATAAAACCATTAACATGTCATTTAGTTGCAGTTCATAGCAGATTCCTGTTTGGAGATCAGGAAAAAGAACGGTGGTAAAGTCATTGACTATAAAACTAGGGTAAAGTTCAATGCATGAAACACAAAAGTACTGTAAACAGCTTTATCATATGCTGGAAACGTTTCCATATTGTTATCTAAAAGCTATGCTGGAAACTTAACTTAAGTTGTTTCCATATTGTTATCTAAAAGCACAAGATGTGGACCAAAGTATTATTAATGTCTTCTGATTAGGGCTGGGCGATATGGAGAAAATCAAATATCACGATATTTTTGACCAAATACCTCAATATTGATACCGCAACGATATTGTAGTGTTAACTATTGGTGCTTTCACAAAATATTTACACAATGATATTTTTGATAAATAATCATCAGCAATGTGGATATAATGACTAAGTGGGTAAAGGCAAATAATAGAACAGTTACAACAGTCTGGTAAGTTCAGAAAATGACATCACTGTACTGTAATGCAGCCTTTAAAACCAGGAAAAGACAACACTTATGTCATATTACGATATTCAAAATCTAAGACAATATCTAGTCTAATATCACGATATCGATATAGTATCAATATATTGCCCAGCTCTACTTCTGATTATGTAAAAGGTATGTTTACATCATAGCTGTTTGAGGAAAAAGTAGGGCTGTAATTTTAAATATTCATCGGCAGAAAGACAGAAAAGTTTATTTGCCATAAGTAAGTCAAGCACTTCAATTATTCATGGAAATACACCTGACATTTATTGGGTAAAAAATAATTGGTCCCTTAATTCTTAATATATAAAATGTGTTCAAATATTTTACGTACAGCAGTCTACCTACTGCCAAGCCATAAAACTCTTTTCCCCGCTGAGTGTGAGATAACACTGTCATTACCTCATTTATTTCATTACTGCACTAAGCACAAATTGCACACTCATGTTTACTTAGATTACATATTTTTCTATATATTTCATTCTATGTATGCTGGTTGTACATTTGTATTCTCTACTTGTATATGTTGTACATTGTTTTGTCATTGTTTTTTAAGTCTGAGTAGGTGTTCTTGTATTTTTACTTTATTATTATTTCTTGTTATTCTGTGTGGATGTTGTGCTTCTTATACCTGTTGCTGTAACACAGTAATTTCCCAGTTTGGGATCAATATAGTACATCTATATAACTATCTATCTATCTATCTATCTATCTATCTATCTATCTATCCAATTTGCTGCACTAAAAACACTGATGTGAGATGAATACAATGAAAACTACAAGATTTTCAAAAGGCTTTACAGTCAGTAACGGTAATAAATGTCAGCATATCACGAATAGCAACAGCATTGTATCCTGTTAATATCATATTGTGGTGGCTCTGGTGTTTGATTTGCCAGTGTGCTGTACACTAAGACATGCCAAAAAACCTGCATGCAGCTACAAAGCGTAGGTGTGTCTGAGCTTAAACTGGAGATGATCAAAAGAAGCTACAAACAAATGGGAGGTGCCTGCTTTTTGAAAGTCTTCATTAGCTGATTATATGAATATGACAGCCACCATTAAACTGTGCAACAGTTATAGATGGAACCAAACTAACTAATACTAATCAGCAGATCAAGACAGGGACTCAAGATCAGGTAATAAGCAGCATCCTCTTTAAGGGCCTCATCATGTCAGTTGACACTAGGGCTGAAAACCATTAGTCAATTAATGAATCAGTTGATGTAAAAAAAGGAATCGTCAACAATGTTTAAGATTGGTTTACAATTAAGTCATTTATAAATAAAAAATGCTTAACATATGCTGTTTCATGCCTCTCAAAATGTGAGCTGTTAATAATATAATAATAATTGTATTGACTATGTTAGGGTTTTGTACTATTAGTCAGACAAAACAAGCAATCAAACCTTAGAGGCCAAGGTGA
The DNA here is from genome assembly GCF_008315115.2 of Sander lucioperca. NCBI lineage: Eukaryota > Metazoa > Chordata > Actinopteri > Perciformes > Percidae > Sander > Sander lucioperca. The sequence continues at coordinate 13,878,069 of NC_050185.1, read as the reverse complement.
CATATGGGCATTTTTCACTATTTTCTGAATGTTTTTAGACAAAATTATGAATTGATTACGCACAAAATAACCTACAGATGAATTGATAATGAAAATGCCTGTGAGTTGCAGGCCTGGTGGATAGTGTGCTTTAATACATTTTAAATAAACAAGCACAAACCAGTTGACACAATAAATATGCAGGTTTTGGGGTCCCCGAAAGGCCATGGATAATACAATAATGAAAAGCTATGATGATGGTCAAGCAAATAGAAACATTCATTCTTAATTTGACTCATCTCTAGGTTAAAACTGTATCTTCAAATCGCAAAAAGGATAAAAAACCAGTCAGGGAAATGTAAGTAGGCTATAACCTATAATGTTAAGATAAGTAAAAGATAGGGGTGTGCAAAAAAAACAATTAATATTCGAATCGCGATTCAAGCTCTACTGATTCAAAATCGATTCATAGAATTCCAAAAATCGATATATTGTTTTTTAAATAATTGTATGTCTACTGCAATCACATGGGAAAAGTAAGTAAGTAATTTACATACTGTGAATCGTTTTTTAATCGAAAATCGATTTTCAATGAAATCGAGAGCCTAAAAATCGACATTGAATCAAATCTTGACATTTTCTGAATCGTGCACCCCTAGAAAAACATCTACTCTTGTATTACGATTTTGACTCTATATCCTATACATAACACTGTAACTAACTACCTATCTTATTGTGCTGGTCATACCACCCAATCACAATTCAATGTATTAAGTTATTAAAGTCTAATGTAGGCTAAACCTCTTTATTTGCACTGTATGCGCTAAACTCACTACACTGGCGCTGTTTGAATCTTGATGGCCTTGGTTGGGTTGCCCGGTTATCAGGCAGCAGACCGTGCAACTGGTTGAGGACTAACATTAACCAACAGTAAATTAACACGCACTTACTTTTACCCGAAAACCAGTTATTAAAGAACTTACTTCTGAGGGCAGATACGAGCATGTTTCCATCTTTGATGAGGTCTTTTATAAACCTGTTGGTGCGCTCCAGCTCTATCTCATGGCAGTGCAGTCGCTCTCTGAACTCCGGACTGTCCAGAAAAGAATCACTAAACTCCAGCGTCGGCAGACCCATCGATAAATTAATGCACACAGCTAATTGTTAGATAACTAGCTAAAGTAAGACACGTCTCCTCGGTGCGATTTAACAGAGAAAACAGTGTTTCAATGGGCTCGGAGAAAATTGGTCAGAAGTTTCTTCCAGCTCCTTTTTTTCATGCCTTTCTTACTTTTTTCCCCTCAGAACTTCCGGACACTGAAACACACCAGAGTCCCTGACAGAGAGAGTTTGGCTGAGCTACACGACGAGCTCTACTGCTGCTTCTCTCGCCTTTTAAAATCAATATGTTCAGATACAACGTCGCTTTGACTTCTTTATGGTCTTTGAGTCGATACAGAAAAGACCACCAGTTGCGGAATCAAAGCAGTAGAGCTTACTTTTGGACGTATGGAAGCGGTCGGCAAAGACTGTGTTGCTAACTCCGTCTACATACGGCTCTAACTGAAGGCTTGTTACTATGGGAACGGGAGACTCCTGCTGGCGCATGCTGAAATCAGTGCAAAATTTGCGAGATTCATCATAACAATAATACAGTAATCTGTACTGCATCCATATATAATAACAATATTTATAATATGTATCATTAATTATAATAATAGCAACATCAATAATTAAATGTTTTGGTACTTTTGAAATTTCTTTGGATGGCAGTTAGCCTAGTTCAAGTTGAAGATATTAAATTGAAATTAAGTCGCACATGAAGTTGAGGCAGCTGGTAGAGGTTGAAGTGGCAGTACTGAAAGAAGCCTAAATGGCAGCTCAAAGAAAAGTACTGAAAAGAGTTGAAGTTTTAATTAAGTGAGGAATCAGTTGTAGTGCAAGAACTGAAATACTGAACTGTCGGTCGAATATTGAGTGATAAAAGAAACGTGTCAGGTTCAGTAGAAGTGAAATACTGAAAGATGATGTCAGTTGAATTTGACTGAAGTGTAGGCACTGAAAACAACTGATGCATCTCTTGAAGTGTATAAGTTCTATGGGAGTTTAAATTATGACCAACTGACAATTCAGTCATCTTAAAGTAGAAATATGACATTTTTTAATAGAAGCACATATCACCTAAAGAAGCAGAACATTTTGACGTTTTGATGAAGTTTCTATTAGAAAGTAGAAGTTAAAGCGTGTCAAAAAAATGTCTGAGATGAATAATAAATATAGGAGATACAAAAGATTCTATGATGTGCTATTCAATTTCATAAACATAAAGACAAATCAAATTCAAGTTTAGATCCTTTTTAAATGTTTGTAAAATTGGTATTGATTGTTTTTGTTTTAAATTTTTTTGCAGGGTTTTTTAAGTGGATACCTAAATCATGAATGAGATTTGATCAAATAAAATAGGAATTTACCTTTTATCTAATTATTAGCTGCTGCTATACAGTAGGATATAATTCAAAATGACTCACATACTCTGGTGAAAATATGCACTAAAAATCCTGAAAGTATACAACGGATAAAGTTAAAACTATGTCTTACCTCCTTAACCCCACAACACACATAGGCCTACTTTAGTAGTCTAGTAGACTAAAGTGACTTGTAGGTTTGCAGGAATATTCATCACAGAATACCTTGGAATATGTTAAATGATTTATGTACCAAGCATAAGGTTCCCTACAGAAAAGTTACAGGCTAAAACAGGCCCTCTATTGTGAAGGAAATATTGTTGGGATGTATGCCATCTTAGCACTGGGAGGCACAGCCCATTGCTGAGTGCTGGCCAAATGCTCCAGGGCAACCACTGAATAGACAACATGTTTTCTTTTTTGACAGTGTGATGTGAGTGACTAAGCACAACTGCAAATGTATTTAATCATCATTATACATTATACTACTTTACATCTTACTTGAGTCTGAGAGACTGATGCAAGACATGACATTTTACCTTGGAAAAAAGGCTGATCTCAGCACTCATAGCTTGCTGAGAAGTGTCGCCATTTTTTTTGTCCCCCCTCAAATCAGCCCTACTTGAAATCCTTTCATACTGGACCATGTTTCAGCACTCTGTTGGTGGCCCAGCTGCTTTATTGACTCAGTTGGGCACTACTGTATCTGTCACTCACTGGAGAAGAATTAAACACCATGACTACTTCAGTAAACAAGCTTTAAGTAGCTCTGTGTATAGCCTTACACACATACACACAGTACATGGAAATGCAGACAGCATAGGGAAACAGTGCAGAATTGTACCACAATTTGTGTTTTTTCTACATGTAAGGTAAGCAACACATTAAATTACTCTCCTCACCGCTGTTTAAAGGCCTTATATGGGTTATTATTTGAAATACAAAGTGTGATCATTTTAAGGCTTGCAACACTTTTTCTACTTTCTACGAATACTGAGTACACCAAACCTGTGATCATTTTTTACAGCATTTGTTGTAGCAAGACACCAAAAGATTCAGAGCAGCTGGTGGTGCCAAGACCACAGCCAGGAAACAGCAGACAAAATGTTCATCAAAAATGCAGACTTACGAAACCCCCGTCACCACCATGAATTATTTCTGCCTAGTCGACCCTACAGGGGGGAACTGCCGACAGTGGCAGGTAAAGGTTTGCTGCTCCTCTGTCTCAGCATCAAACATCGGAGTTAGTGATGTTCTGAGATGACTCATTCTCAACTTTAAAAGACCAAAATTATTATGTTTTAATGTGATTTTGTTGCTCAAATATATTGTAGTTCAAGTAGAATAAGTGCTCCTCATAGTGTGTTGTGGTTTACTGAATGGATTTGAAAAATGATGGCCTTAATGACAAGAAGAAAAACAACTGGAACAATGAAAGGTTTGAGTAAATAGAAGATTAAGTACATAAAGTATGTAGGTTCCTACTGTAAACATCCAAAAGTACCACTATTTATGCAGTTTTACTTCAACTTTAGGTCACTATCATAGACAAAAATAAAACATTGTATTCTCATCACAGATATCGGTTCAGGGTGAATGATTGAGCATCATTGTCATCACAGTTATTTTTACGGTGTTCAAAGTAAATGGGCCTAAAGGAGCCACAACTGACATCACCATATTTAACAAGGATAACCTAATGGCTTGGGGGTTCTCCAGCTCAAACTAAAAAATTAAAATACCTGATTGGAAGGATTTCAGGAAATGTTAAGCTGTAATGTGTTAACTTGAATTACTCCATTACTCCAAATTTTGTTAAAAAGAAAGGAATTTGAAAACCATAACTAAACTTAAGTGCCTAATTATTTCCTATAATCAGTCACTTTTTTTTACCCTCTCTGGTACCCTCTCTGACTTCCCCAGGATTTCTCCTCTACCCGGACACTCCTGCTAAGATGGAGACCACATCACAAGAAGCTTTCTGCTTCAGACCCGTCTCACAACATGACAGAGGCAAAGGTCTGCAGTCTTATCTCAACCTTGAGAGTGAACTCATTTTATCTGTTTTAAGATAAGCAGTGAGTGAGTTGTGGACATATGTGTGGACATATGAGCCATACAGTGCTGAAAATAGGCATGCCAAGCAGTGTGTTGTGTTTAGTGGATATATGTGTGTTTTGGAAAAAGGTCTTGGCTCTGTGTGTGAGGGCAGAAAGTAGAAAAGTGATTTTCTGAGTTCTTTTATTTAAAGGTTTAACCAGTCATACCATCATTATAATGTCATACTACTAATAAAAAAGTAATTCATACTTCAAATATAAAATAAAACATCCATATAAGGTTAAATGTAAAAATGCTGTTACTGAAGCAAAGCAAATTTGGATCCTACTGACCTAAATACATTTTTATTAATTGATAAACATTGCCAGCAAAGTACTGACTGAAATTAGTGTGTAGCCTTCAGTCTTAATGTAAATGTAAGTCCAAATTGCTTGTAGGATATAATATTATAGGGTCTTAATTACAATCGTATGACAATTTAATATTCAAAAACAGAGCATTTATTGAAATGAAAGAAGACTAATATCATATGGTACCACTGAAAGATGCTGGGAGAAGATGACTCGCCCCAGGCATAACTAAATTTACATAAAATAACACATGACAGTAGATATATTAAGGGAAATTGTTTAGCCTGAATTATAAGCCTTTGATTAAAAAAGTAGAAGACTTGTAGAGGTGGAAAAGTCTGCCACTGAATCTTTTGGGACAACAGCAACAGTTAAAAGAGGTTTTACCAAGGCCTTAATATTTTTTCCAGATGTTGCCTCCATAGACAGAAAGATGGCATGTTTCATGGGATGTTTCATTAATGTGTATGACATTAAACCCTTACCAACATTATGGTTACCCTTCAGGAGACCATATTGCCCTGAACACACAGCAGGAGTCCCTCCGTTCTCATCCCACATCCTCGAGACAAACAGGAAGAGAAAACAGCAGCAGGGGCCGGAAACCAGGGGAGGACGATCAAGAAGGCAACCATGATCAGACAGCAGGGACAAACGAACGAGATACGACAAAGATGCAGTCTCAGTATCAGAAGGATTTCCCTCCTCCGTCCTCCTGCTGCAGAAGGCGAACACCTGCCCTCCCACAGCCAGACAACATCGGCATCAACCCTGCCTTTAGGTGAGAGTGAGTTCATCGATATCAGTCTAGCTGAATGTAGAGAGCAGTTTATCAGTATCCGTGTGTTTTGGTTCACAGGATCGACTTTAGCACAGTGCAAAGAGAGAATTACCCTGGTTGGCCCATCATGAGTCCCATGTGTGCAGGGAGGCTGAGAGCGGCCTCGTCCGGGAAACCAAACATGAAAAAATAAATAAAAGAATGTAAAAAATAAAGTCATGTTCAAATTTTTTACCAATTGCAGCAAATGTCTAATTCCATCAAATGGCTATCGATCCCTATAAATCCTAGCTTGTTATATTCATAGTGCACACAGTAATAAACATGATTTTATAAACCAGTGTGGGCTTTTGGGTTATGTGTGTCAGTCTTTGAATCACTTCTACATTCTTCTTATAAATAACACTAACATTTTTGATCTAACTCCTCAGTTTAGACATAAGTGAAATCGAAGTCAGAGGTGTTGAGTTCTCCTTCACTAACCACATCCAGCACATTGTGTGCCTGTCTGGAAATATATACTTTCTTCAAAATGTGCTAAGGTGCAATCAAATTCTTTAGTTTATTTTGTTTACTCTGTTACATCAGTTACTAAGGACTCAATTATTTTCAGCACAAATTCTTTTCTCAGGTTTAGTTTCTTCTCAGGTAACAAGAGATGAATTTCCCAGAAGCAGATCAATCTGATGAGCTAATGGACTGATGATGTGTCCAGTGCATGGAGTTCCTGGATAAGACTTAATGAACTAATGGTAAAACCAGACCTTTAGCATTTCATATTGATGACTTCAGACCGACTTGTGGTCAGCTTGAGAGAAAACAATCCACCCAGTGACTCATAACTGAAACATGATCTGCTTAAATAGGCAGGACCAGGGATCAAACAAGCTGAGACTTCAGCACAAGTCACAGTGACAGATAACTTTTAAATCAAACTACATTCAAAGATCTGCTTGTCTGTTTATAATTGTATGCATTTCTTGTTCTATTTTGCTTGTAAACAGAGCTTGACAAGTTCAATCACAAATTAGTGCTTTTGAAAATGCCTGAAAAACAAAACAAGCCAACTCAATTGGCTACCAAATAACAAAATAAGTTTTAATGGTAAATAATGGAGTTGCAACTTTTATAAATTAAATTACTGACCTTTTTGAAGCTATATGTCTTGCATTAGAATTACACAGAAAACTTGCAAGTAGCAAAGCTACATATACAATAGAAGAAAATAAATGTAATGGCTTCTTTCACAGAGCAAAATGTAACCCATAAAAATCTTCAAAGTTTTTGAAAAAGGAAAGCAACACCTTTGTGAAAAAATGATATTTGGTTTATTTAGTTTTCTTCCCTCTTGTATAGTCAGTGTTGCACAAACCCTCATCAGTGGCTTTTTACCAAGTATGATGCTCCAAAAATCTTCATCAGTAAAAACATGTATGACATAGAGAGGCACTACATTGTTAAACTGCCCACCTTAGGAAATCTTACAGTGTTTCAACTTTGATTTCAACACCGAATTAAGCATTACCTCAGATTTCAAAACAGGAACTGAATCGTCATACTTATAAAGAGAAAATGCGTTAACAGATTCAATTGGATTTACAGGTACTTTGTAGATGTATAATAAAAAAAGAATGCCAATTTGCCCTTTTAGTTGCAGATTATGCTTTTAAATTCTTGGTTATTTACTGCTGATAAGACTTCACATTAGGCTATCCTTGCTGGACAACATCAAAATTGTGAAACACTAAGTCTATCATTGTAATGTACAGTGCAAACAGGTGAATTATTACACTGTTTTTGCTGCTTAATGTACACTACAAAAGCATGTACTAAGTCAGATTTCCCTGAGAATTACTAAAATACTTGAGTACCAGCTGAAAATGGCAGCTCCACCTTGACATCTCATTACCATACAGTATAATCTGACAAAGACCAACCAGGCAACTTGTCATTCCACACCCAAACCGAACTAATAACACAAGAAAGTCATCTGTAATTGAAATGCTTATTCTTTTCATTGTCCAGTCTCATGTGTGCAAATCACCAGTCCCACTGTCCTTTAGTGCACACCTAAAATTTCTCCATTTGAGCAGACTGTGGATCAAAACTTCTTTAACAGACTTACTTTGAACATGGTAAGATCAGTACTTTTGAGTAAATACAGTTTTGTAAATATGGGCTTCATCTTCTGTCCCGAGGCCTGCTCCTGTCTCCCTGTCTGCGGTCATCCCTATCCCTGGCTCTGTCCCGGTCATCTCTCCTACCTCTGCTGCCCCAATCGGCCTCTCTGTGTCGGTCCCGGTCCTCCCTGTCTCTCGCCCCTGGTCTATCCCACTCCCTCCCTCCTCCAGCGCCTCCTCGTTCCTGCACGGAACCGACCCCGAGGTTAATGGGTTTACGGAAAGGCCTGTCCCTGCCGCCGAACCGCAGCTGTCCGGACTCTTTCTTCCCTCCCTGACCGCCGCCTAGCCGCCGGGGGACCCATCCCTTGAGAGCCCTCTCTTGTTCAAAATCCACAGCCACTTCGTGCTGGTCAACGACCAGCTTGTTGGCGTCCCGGCGTGCCCGGACAACAGACCGCTCCTCCTTGTATTCAATGAAGGCGTATCCTTTGGAGAAGCCTGTGACGATGTCCCGGACCAGCCGGAGCCGCTGAATGTCTCCGTACTTGGAGAACACTTGGTGCAGTTTGTCCTCTGTTGTTTGGGGGTTCAGACGGTACACAAACAGGGTGAGCAGTGGATCTCCAACAACGCCTTTGTTGGGCTTATAGCGGGCACCCATAGCTCTCCATACCGCCCGGTCATGGGGCTCCACGTCCGTGCCGTCGATGCTCCCAGCTTTCAGCGGGTCGTACACCTTCGCTATCGGACTCCAGTCAACCATTGTTACCCACAATTAAGTTACAAAGGTCTATTTCTTCAATACATGAGTTTCAACGACAGTTTCCAGGCGATTATTTCGCTACATTAATCGATAACTAGCAGTGACCCGAGTAGTCTGCAGCGCGTGCATCAACAAAAACATTCCGTCGTGAAACGAGTTCTAGTCTGTCGCGTTTAAAAAGGTTCCTACTTACTCGACTTTAGATACTTTCTAAATAGGCAATTTTGTAGATTACAAATACTTGTCATTATTTATAACTATGTGTAATTACAGATGTACACGTATTTACAATGTATGTTGATAATTATGTAGAATTAAAGTAACAATAAATAAATAAATAGCTTACACTATCCCCAATTTTCAGGTAAGTCGGTTGGTCAAACTCAGCTCTTTCACTTTGTACAAGCACACTCACTGTCTTTTCTGTATTTTAAAATATGTATTGGCCTAATAAAAATATTACATCCCATAATGTAATGTGCAAGACTTTACTTAATTAACAATAAAACATACGCATAGGTTGATTATTTGAAATACGTTATATCATTTTACTCAACAGTCTCAACTCATGGCTCACTAGCTATTTTTTCGGAGTTTTCAAACGTTTTATCATGATCTTCTTTAGCTGATGGAGTTCGCTCAGATGTCATAATAATGGATCTGCTGAGACGTGAGCTCAGTAGCTGTTAATTTTGTTTTAATTATCGAATTGTTCTTATGTATTTATTTATTTGGCCTGAAGCACTTTTGGACTGTCTGTGATAAGTACTATGTAAATAAACTGTTCTTACTACTTACTTACTGTTATGACTGTTAGAGCTGTTAGGACTTGTTCATATTTGCTTTACAGTTAAGCATGGAAGTTCATTTTTGACCTTGAAAAAAAAGTAGTTCCAATCCAACAATCCCCACTAAAGGTCCACTTACTATATAAACGTAAAATGTTTAAATGTCCTCAGTTTCCACCGAGTAATCCTATCCAGTAACTAAAATAACAAAATACTTCCAAAACTATTAATTATTTTGTTCAGTACACTACAGCTCCATAATATGAAATGACTAAATGTAAACTGTATTCATGTAAATTGCATTGCTGTATGTGAACACTTGTAACACAGGGCACAACACGTTACAAAAACATCATTTAATAAAACAGTGAAAAACACACTGGTTTTTGGCTCCACATCGACTTAATTATTACAAAATAATAAAGATGCTTTCACTTCACTGCTATGTACAACTATTTTTGTGGTTTATCACTTTGTTATAATCCAATGTCCATTGTACATTATCAAACAGCTTTGAGAAGAGAACAAATCTTTCTCAGTCTATTTTCAAAATGTCAGTTCTGTTGAGTAGATGGATTAGATATTCTGTCTTCTGTCTAAGTCTATGGATGAGTCGTCCTGCTCTTCAGCTCCTCTTCCTTATCTAGCAGTTTCCGATTGCCATTACATGTCCTCCACACTCCATTTATATGCTTCCTCCTGGACGGCTTTTTTATCCGCCATTCGTGAGTAGCGTTTCTGTTCAAAACCATTTGACCTGCGAGACACACATAAATCAAGTTCCACTGTTAATTCTGCAAGCACACCCTCAACTCCATCTTTGATTCACCAGAGAAAACCTCCCTACCTGGTTACATTTAATGTAGAGGCTAGGCTTGCTGCGGTAGTTGATGTTAAACAGTGTTCAGGCATACACAGTTACATCATTTGCCCACCAAAACCGTCGTTTTGCTTTATTTTAATTATATAAATAAAAACCATTTAGTTAATTTAGCATAGCAGCAGCAATGTTTTAAATACTAAGGGTGTTATCAATACTGGTCAGACAACAAAGCTACAATTATAAACTGGAAGTATCTGCTCCGTGCAGAAGCAGAGTTGCAGCACAGAGTAGCAGAAGTTCACTTATCATGTCATGAGTAAGGAGAGTGTCAGACAATTTGGTTCAAAGCGAAAAGCAAAAGTGCCTATTTGGCAATATTTCAGATTTAAACCCAGTGCTAATAGGGAACCTGATAATGTTAATAAGGCAATCTGTAAACTTTAAAGGTAGCACCATCTGGAGGCAACATTTGGCTAGAGTGGCCGCGAACAGAAAATCTTTGGCTTTACGCACACGCAGCGAAAGTTTGAACGGAGAGGCCAGAGATCAAAGTAAGCGCTCTACAGATATTGAGCGTCATCGACAAATATGTTTTCTTGTAAAACGTCCGGTGTAATCGGTAACACCATCACAAGTTTATTAACCGGTGGTACTATTTCCTCACTGTGGCATCCCTGGAGAGGCCAAAATTGTGATCAGGATTATTGTACACACATGAGATGTAAGAGAATAGTGTAAAAGTTAAAAAAGGACACAAGGTAACATTCATTACATTACAAATGCATTCCTTTTAGTCACTCAATCACAGACTGACGCACACACTGTACCTGTCAACTCCATCCCAGCGATGGCCTGGTAGAATATTAAAGCGGTTTGGAGGTGGTGGTGGGCCTTTATATCGAGGTTTATCTGCAAATCAAAAATATGATTTACAACATATAATGTAATGTAAGTGGTAACAACCATTTTGCATCAGTCAATTTAGGGAACAAGGTACACATATGCAACCTTGTGTCTTTGTATTGCGGTCTTTTTTCCGTCTCAGCATCGCAGCCATCGGATCTCCATCCCTTTCCTGCTCTCTCAACATGCGGTCAAGATCCTCGTCATCGCGGTGACGTGCCAGCGGCTTCTGGGCTTCATGCACTGCATCTTCAAGTTTTTGCTGATGCATCTGGCCCTGGGCCAACCTATAAAACACATGTTGACTTTAACCATGGAAACAAGTCAGCATACAATACATTTCAAATCTTTATGTGGTCACAATCACACTGCCTTCTCATAATGTGTAAAAATCTTATGCAGACTTACCCTTTCCCCCACTGAGCATATTTCTCATCTTTTGCTGCTTTTTCTCCAGCTTTCCTCTTCTGTTCTTCCCTCTCTGTATCCAAATCCCTCCTTTTACCACTCTTGTCTCGGAACACCGTCTGGGCATTGCGGGATTCATCTAGTCATAACAGGAAAATAGGTATGAAATGTCATCTGAAAGAGGACTGCATCATTCAACAAGAACTAATCACAACTATGACCAAAGACATTTGGAGTATTCATGGGTCATGTAGATCATATGAGATAGAAAGTCCTGTGAGTTCCTCCATCAACAGCTGTGACGAAAAAGCATCTTAAAATGGAAAGCTGAGCCAACCTTCCAGTGGCTGGTTGATTTTTTCTCTGCGTCGGTTCTCCTCCTGCTCCTTCCTTAAAACATCTCCAGAAACCAGACCTGCCTTCCCACCAGAAAGCATCCTCGGACCCTGAGAAGAAAACAGAAAAAGGCATTTCATACACAGACTTTTTTTTGGCAAATAAGATTTCATATCACTCTTTAAACTTCTCGTTGCTCACCTGTGACTGGCCAGGTCTACGAGGTGGTGACAGATCTTCATCCGAGTCCTTTCCACTCCACGGCCGCCTCCTGGGTGGCAACTGATCAGAATCAGAGCCTCGTTTTGTTTTTGAGTGCCTCCTTGGAGGCGATTGGTCGGAGTCTGAAGCTTCTCCTTTTAGTGGCTTTTTTCGAGGAGGTGACTGGTCAGAGTCTGAATCATGCTTGTTCTGAGCCCTCTTTGCCAGTGGTGACCGATGAGGATCAGGTTCAGAAAGTTTTTTACTTGATAATGATGAACTGGACTTTCTTCTGCCGGGGGATGAATCTGACAAAGAAATAAGGAATGGTTTAGTGTAGGTTTTATATAACTAAACACCAAAATTACTTTTCTAATGTGGCTTGTTAGGCCAGTTGGACTGTGAGGGGATGGCAGCAAAAACACTGGCCAGAATATATCGATATTTTTTACTTATCATTTAGCACATTTCACTGTACCAATTTTATTGGATTTTAACACCACGAATCCCAATATACAATATTATTTTCTAGATTAAGACCTCGTAAAAATTATTAAGCAAGAGTCTCCTCATAGTGACTTCTGAAATATTTAGGAGTTCCAGCAAAATGAAATGTTTCAGTTTGACCTTCCACTATCAAGCAATCAAATGTGATGGACATCAACTACTTAATAGGTATTTTTACAATATATATCCATTAAATAATATCGTGATATACTGTATATCAATACTGGAAGGTTTTCTGGTTGTTGTGATGTTTATGTCTTTGCTAGTATGACCTTGTCCTATGTAGAAAGAGACCAGGTTCAGCCTAAAAAAAAAAAAAATCACTTTTCATCACCTTTCTCACCTTTACTTTGTGACTTCCCCGATTTCCCTGACCGTTGCCTAGAAGGCGACAAGCCTGGAGAATCATTGCGACCACTTCTGGGACGAGATATCTCTGGAGAGTCATGACGACCCCTCCTTGGGGGGGATGTGTCTGGGGAGTCATGGCGACCTCTTCTGGGAGGGGATATGTCTGGAGAGTCATGGCGACCTCTTCTGGGAGGGGATATGTCTGGAGAGTCATGACGACCTCTTCTTTGGGGGGATGCGTCTAGGGAGTCATGGCGACTACTGTTTGATGCCACAGGCTCTAGATGTTGATACTCTCCTCCTTCCCCCTCTTCTGTGTCTTCATTTTCATCAGCTATTTGTAGAGGAGACTTAAAGTAAATAAGCTTGTTCAGCCTAGAGAAAAACAATTCTCTTTACTTCGTTCACAAATACCAATTACCTCCAATCACTTTCCATCTATTGCTGGTTCTGAAGGCTTCCAGCTGTTTCACTTCCTCTGGTCGATCGTCAATCATCTCAGCAATCTCAGTAGACAAACACAAGTGATGAAGTTTGAAGAGTGTTCGGCGATATGAACATTTGACAACCATCATAGATTTTGCCATGCCGTCTATCTCTTTATACATATGCTTGTGTGAGAGCATTGTCGACAGTGTTGCAAGTTAATTTAAAATTACATATACCATGACTGGGTTTTTTATCCATATCGCCCACTCCTATCTAAGGTATGACATGTCTTTAATCAAAGCGATGCAATTTTCTACATACAGCTAAACCAAGATAAACCTACCAAAAACCTTAGAAAATTACAGAAATACGTGTATACAATGAGAGTACACGGCATGTTTATCAGGGGCACATGCAGAAGTTAGCGGGATAATCACTGCACGAGAACGACTAATATAACGTTATATCTATGTGAATGAATGGGCACAGGCTAGCCAGCTAAATGGAGATAGCTAACGTAAAGTTCTTACCACTGGAGCTTCCTCTTCGTCCTCTTCAATCTCCTTCTCCTCTATGGCCATCTGTTTCCAGTCTATGTCATCGTCTACTATTTTAAGTCTTTGATAAGAAGTAAAAGTGAGTTAAGTACACAAACGTTTCACTCAAAAACTAAGTTTATTACAACGAGCGGCGCTTAACAGCAACAGCGACCTCAGCTAACGTTAGCTTAACACACACACCCTGCCTGACAACAGCTTATTTAAAACGTATCCGCCGACTCACCCTTTTTCAGGAACCTTACGTCGTTTCTTTTTAAGCTTCCCCTTTGACTTCTTTGCATCTTCGTCGGCGGATAAATAACGTTTTAGGTACTCAGCTTTAGATAGCTCTGATCCACTGCTGCCATATGAAGCGGCCATCATTATGTTATCGGAAACTACGGATAGCACAGAGGGTCAAGAACGCAAATTTCAGCCAACTCGGTCAAATACCAGACGAGAAGCTCTGCTAAGGGTTTATGTCATGTAATGTCAGACAATACTCTTTTTGCCTCTTTGGATTGTAAATGTAACCGGCAAAAGTGTGTGCGTGAGCGTGTGTGTGTGTGTGTGTGTGTGTGTGAGTGAGAGAGAGATTTTTGTAATAAAGTGGGCGTGGGCAGCTTTTTCGTCATGAAAAGTGAGATTATGAATTTAAAGTGTCAATGGGAAAAATGGCAATATAACAACACCCTACCTAACTAACTTGCATGTTCACTTGTTTTACAGCTGTGCAATACTCTTTCCAATTCTTAATGGTTGATCTGATTATACTCCAAGGGATGAGATTTAGAAATCCCCAGCCGTGTGCTTTTCAGTCACCTTTTTTTTGAAAGTTGCCTTAAGTGTAATTTTGTCCTCATAGTGGAGGTTGTCACAATACTTACTTAAAGATACAGGCATATATTTAATAAATTAATCTCCCATGCCAACACACAAGTGATCACAATTTATGTAATTAGTGACTTCTAAAACCAATTGGCTACACCCAGTATGATTTAGGTGTGTCTTATTGAAGGTGGTCAATACTTATGCAGATTAGTATTATGTATTCTATTTTTGGAATTAATTCAAATCACTTTGTAGATATTTTCACTTTTACATCAAGGGGTCTTTTTCAGTATATCCGTTTAGGAACAATAACACATTAAATCTACTTTAACATTGTGAAACAAAAAGACATGAACATTTCCATGGGGTTTGTATACTTTTTTATACTGTAGGCCTAACCCGTACACTTACCACCCTACATTAAAACATAAAATGCATAAGTTGTAATTCTAATCATGTTGTCATCATTAACATTAGTAACACTTTTCTCCAAAATGATGGCGCTTGTGTGCATGACACAGCTTTAAAAAGCAGTGAAATCTCCTGTTATTTCCATCTGTGTAACAGTTCTGTCCTACTATTATAAACACTGAATTCACAACAAATCAATGTCTCACTCTAAATAGCATCCCTTTATTGAAAACAAATGCAGTTTCCAAAGTCATATTTACATGACAAGTTACATACACATACAGCTATGTGTGCCTCTGCAGCAAAAAGCACATCTCTAAACATTTCTGTTGAGTCATCTTCCTTCTTTCTGGTCAAAGAGGGTTATGAAAACATTTTAATACTATTTCAGTGCTCTTGGGAGGAAAACAAGAGAAGGAGAGACAAAGTTACAAGCTATTGACATCTTACTGTATCAACATGTGGGTGTTATTGACGCTGCGTGGTTAGATGTGGGTGTGCCAGCACAATCCTGCATGTTTTTTTTAGCTGTGCATTTGATAGGAGAAGAGTAGCAGACAAACGATCCAGGAGCAGGTGCTCATCAGAAACATGCTCACAGCTGAACATGGGACAAGTTGTTCTGCAGAGGAAGAAAAGAAAAGTGGGATGCAACAGTTGACAAAATCCTTGGAGCCACACACACACACACACACACACACACACACACACACACACACACACACACACACACTCACACACTTACACATTTTAACAATTTATTTAAGTCCACTCGAAGGGAACAATTTACAGGGACATAAATATTATAGATGCAGTTACGTAAATACATATACAAAATCATCACACACACACACACACGCACACAGTCAATCCACCTACCTCTCTCCACATTGACGCTGGCAACCTCCCCAGATATTTTGCACATGTAGGTGGTGTTGTGTGGGAGTTTGTCTGTGAATTCGGCCAGGGTCATTCTGTAGCCGTGAGGCTCCAGCTCCTCCACATAGCTTTTTTCTTTGAACTGGCCCTCTGCTGATGAACCAGACACATTGGTGTTAATAAGGGACTCTTTGGTTCCAGAGGACCAGGAGAACTCATAGCTGTTGATCTTGTTGGGCTTGGGCTCAATCAGACAGTCTACTCTCAGGTCGTTGTCATCTTCAACACACACGGATATCAGATCACACTTTGCTGGAATCAGCAACACTGGGGAAAAACAAAGACAAGCATTATGAGAAACACGGAGTAGATGAGAGCATGTGTAAAGATATATTTAATTGCAAACTTTATTATAAGCCTTTTTCACAAAAGTCTCCAAATACAAGAAAAGAAATATTTAGTAATAATACGCAATTCTTACCTCCCAGCACTCCAAATATAAACAGGGACTTGAGCATGATGAAAAAGCACCCATCCAACTTTGAAAAAAAGAAGAAAATAGCAAATTACAAAGCATCAAAAAAGGAAATGTAAACACTTGTTTTGCAGTGACACAACAAATTGAGTTATGATCCATTTAAATCAGTGCTTCTCAACCAGCAGATTGCGCTCTCCAGACAGTTGTGAGGTCATTCTGGGTGAGGTCATGTACAGAGACAAACATAGAACAAAAAGATACTAAGGTTAATTAATTAAGAAATACAAAATCTTTTGGTTAAGCAAACATGACTTATGGGTCACAAGCCAACAAGGATGAGATGCTCTGATCTAAACTGCTGTAAATGTCCTCTGGTTGCCTCCAGAACTTGATCTGAGCCCACCTGTGGTCCAGTCCAATGACTGGACATGATTCAGAGTGAAAGGCACAGATATTTTCTCTTTCCTGTTTTATTGCCTGTTTGTTATACTTTTCCTCACATTTCTCCAATGCCCTCGACATAGTTTTGCATTTGTCAGTATCCAAAGTCCAATATTATATAACATGTTTTTGTTAATGTTAAGTTATAGATTAATGTTTACACATCTCTGCACATACGTAGTTTATTTTATTATGCCCTGCGTACCTAATGTTCTAGCATACTCTTTGTGTCCCTGATTTGACACTGGTGCTCTTATCTGTTCCCCAAGCTGCAGCTGAACACCTTTGAGCAGTCTTACCTCCTTTCAGGGCTGGATGATGTAGCAGCTCCTGCCTGCGTGCTCTTATCCGGCTGGGGGATAAACCGCTGGTGACTTCAGTGTGCAGCAACGCAGAGCATCACACTTCTGAGACGAGGTGGGAGCGATACAGTGAGGTGGAGCGAGAGATAGTGGGAGGGATAAGGGTGGACCAGAGAGCGCTGATTCGTCTGTATCCTCTGCAGTGCCTGGTGGAGGACACCAGGAGGACTGCAAAACTCTGTCAGCATCATCATTTTCACCAGCAGCTTGTTATGACCTTGTTCCCTTTCCTCTCTGGTCCTCTCCTCACCTTTGTCTCATTTCCGGAGCTCCACTTCTGTTCTGATGTCCCCTTCATGTCTCTCTATGTGGTAGTCTCCCTCACGTTTCCACTTTTAAAGCTGCTCTTATACATTATAAATTACTTCCACAGAGATTAGAGTGGTTATTGTAATGTGCTCTGTCTAACAAGCACATACCTCTGCACTTACTGTGGTGAAAAGATTGACCACCTTATATTATGTTTCAAGAAAATATAAAGAGATATGTCCTTTTACTGACTTCCTGTTTGCACAGTATGTATGCATGTTACCACAGGGTGAATTTGCGACCCACTAGAAATTTCTAGAACTGTCATGCCAAATGACTCATGTAAAATGGCTCAGTGTCTCCACCCTAAGGCCAATAATAGGAATTTCATGAAATAAGTTGGAAGCAGATTCATAGCCTGCATCACAAGGTGCCAGTGGTACAGTACGCCATGTGAAGTTTAGTGGTTCCTATATGTGGATGGATATGACCAAAACCATCCAATGAAGGTCCGCTTTTTTGATAGTGAGAGAGCTAAATATTACAACAACTTATATAACAAAAGTATGTGTCTAAATAAAGTGAACATTTTGTAGGTAAACTAATGAATACTTATTCACTGCCTTCACCCACTACATAGTCACAGAGTACTGTGCCGTTACCAGCATGCTCCGTGCAGGAGGCAGGAAAACATCTGGACAGGTACCTTGTTTAGAGGATAACATAGATTGCTCACATACATACCACCAGTCCACCTGACTTACATGTGTTTGGCCTTAATGAGTAACCTGGTAAACTGGAGTCAAATTCCTTGTTTGTTTGCGCAAACCTGGCCAATAAAGCTGACCCAAAGAAAACCTACACAAAAAGGAAAACATATAAACTATTTTTTTTGGCTGCATGAGCTGAAAGTACTACATTACATAGTAACATTTGAAGAGTTTGGAGTTTGTCTGAGACAAATTTAAAGAACTACAAGGATAGAGTTGTAGCACAGAGGGTTCATGTTAGTGAAAATTGAAAAAAGGCCTAATTACTGTAATCCATTCCTCTTGACAATGTAGGGCAAACAAAATACGGCTAAATGATCTAAAAAATGATAAATATGAAGACATTTTGTGTGGCTTTTCATATAAACATTGCTTTTCCTGATCCCCAATGATATTACAACCACATTTTATATGGATTTTGTTGATCTACATGCAACTATTTTGCATTAGCAACATGTTTTGATGGAAAATTAATGGATTTCACTTTAGCTTATCAGACAGACGTGCCATGGTGCCGCCTACATAATCTTTTTCTCTTTTATCTTCAGGAACATTCAGACAAAGCCTCAGACTCTTCTGTTCTACCATTCTACTATGTCAGTTTGTGTGCAACATTGCTGGATATTTCAGCATATTCTATATGCCCATTAGTCTACGAAGAGCTACAAGTGTCAGCTTTACCATTTATCTTGCATGTTATTTTTCATTAATTCATTTATTATCTTTAAAGACTGGGAGATGTCTTAGTGAAAAAAATACAGTATATAATTTGTGTCTAGGGCTGCAACTTACAATTATTTTCATTGTCGATTAATCTGTCGATTATTTCTTCGATTAATCAATTAGTTGTTTGGTCTATAAAATGTCACATTGTGAAAAATGTTGATCACTGTTTCCCAAAGACCAAGATGACGTCCTCAAATGTCTTGTTTTGTGTGTTTATGTGTTATTCCTTTTAGTCCTTGTTTCAGTTGGCTTACTATTTTCTTTTCCCTTGTCCCCCTGTACTTGTGTAAAGTGTTTCATGAAATGCGCTATTTAAATAGAAGTTGTTATTACGCTGGTTGCTACAACAAACTCTTAATGCTTTGGCTCGTGACACAGTGACAGTGAAACGTTGCCCGGTTTAGCTCACAATACATCCAGGCTTAATTATCGTATGCAACACTTGAAATGCAACGATGCATCTGTAACGTATTCTCTTATTGTAAATTAAGGATTTTCTGTCAAAGCACAAACATTCATCACAACAATATGACCTCCCGGTAACGCTAACAGTAAGTAATACAGTGGGTAATACAGCATTGTAAAGAAAAAACCTTTACAACAGCAGGTGTGGTAAAAACACTACCACTTAAGAGGCAGCTGGAATCATCACAAACTAAAAGTTACATATAGCCACTTAAAGACTATCAGCGCCACAAAACTCTCTCTGTATTTCTCGGTATGGCTATGTTCAGAAATTGGTGTCGTCCGGCGACTTTCGCTGGCAGGAAATCGAGTGAAGATAATGACCTCTTCTGAAGAGTCCATTAGGGCTGGGCGATATGGAGAAAATCAAATATCACAATATTTTTGACCAAATACCTTGATATCGATACCGCAACGATATTGTAGAGTTGACTATTGGTGCTTTCACAAAATATTTACACAATGAGATTTTTGATAAATAATCATCAGTAATGTGGATATAATGACTAAGTGGGTAAAGGCAAATAATAGAACAGTTTCAACAGTCTGGTAAGTTCAGAAAATGATTTACGGCAGGTAGACCAGCTCTACAGCATCTCACAGACACACATTGTGATAGGTCACAGATTTCGGCGTAACATCGGAAAAGCCTGTGTGAGTATCCAGCCAGGTAAAAGGTAGATTTTTTTATATAGGCCCTCAGCTATGTAATATGTCTATTCAGCAGGTGTGGTAAATACACTACCGGTTTTGTCCAAAGCGGCCGCTAGAATCAACACAAACTGAAAGTTACATAGCCACTTTATTGTGCTCTCGAATTAATAATTAATGAAATATATAACAAAACTCACCTTTGTGCCATTAGTATGGTCTTACACGTGCCCTTCAAATTCTCACTATCGCTTATTCAACATGGTATTATTTTGATTTCAGGCTTGGCCTATATGTGAATACACTGTTCTATGTAAACATAACGGTGTGTTATCTTTGAGATCCCTTAAACGGGTGGGGGGGCGCTAGAGCCCCTGGGAGCTAATTCCTGTATCATGTAAGCCTACGTCCCTGTCTGGGCCCCTAATTGCATCTATTGAGTCTGCTGATTTAAAATAGCCTGACTGCGGCATTTTTTTTTTTTTTTTTTAACTAAATGAACACTAGCTGCCCGGCGGCTTGCTCACTCAGCTCAGCCCTCACACAGTGACAGAAAGTTGCCGGTCGGGACTGGGGGTAGGCTATCTCGGAAATAATCTGCCCACGCGTTAAGCTGCTTTATCCCCGCCAAGCCTCAGCCGGACAGAGACTGAACCAGCTCTGCTACCTCCCACAGGGAAGTTGGAATCATAGTGGGAGAAAGAAAAAGTGCCACAGGGTGCGGAATTAAGTTTGACAAATCTTTGTTTTGTGAATTAGAGGAGTGTGTTTGTCACATACATGGAAACCTGACCGGACCCTGACAAACAGACCTGAAGCTGAACCCGCCGTGTGTTCATCCTGGGAGACAGGAGGCGTAAAACAAGTGCACACTGAGAATTTAACCACAGCGAGAAGCTGGCAACGGTGTTTTGGGCATGGACAGCACTGGACTTTGGATATTCCTGATAACAACTTGTCTTATTCCAGGTAGGCTGCTCTGCGTTTCTCAGCACCTGTTAAATAAATATTAGTGATGTGACACTGGTAATGCGAGTCCTGCTAAAATACATGCTTTCTCTGTATCTAATCTATAGCCTACCAATCACAAAGAAGGAGGTACAGACACAGCGAGGAGTCGAAAAGTAGTCTAGAGGAACACGGATACATTTAAAGTAGAAAATCATCATAGTTAGGCTATAAAACATAATTGTTGTTAATTAATTAATTAATTTTAAATTGGTGGTTGCTTCATAACCGTATCCTGTATTGTTATGAGCTTGGCCGTTTAAAACATGTTTTTAATTGATGCTTTTATTTTGATAAATACTTTTGTATTTATATGAATATACAGTGTTAAAAGTGTCTTGTCTGTTTTACATTATTGTTACATATCATATAAGTGCTCATTTAAAGACTTATCATCACCCAGTATAGTATAGGCTACAGGTAGTATCAGTAATATTACTATTTTCTCAATTTCTCAACTATTGTATAAGCCATTAGTTAAAATTGATCAACTCAATGTAAGGGGTGCCTGCTTGTGATTGTTAAAATTAAGTTATTTCTTTATATACTGTAGGCTATAGATTTATTTATTTTCATTTTAACTTTCATCAGTGCAGCTCTGACAGTATTATCTGATTTATTCTCTGCAAATAAATTGTGTTTATCATTTAGTCATTTACTCCTGATCAGTGCAGAAGTCAAATCAGACCATTTCAACAAGCTCTTGCATATTTCAGTCAGTCATACAGTTGTCAACTAAACTCGCCTGGCAGGTGCACTGGGGGTGATCACACTGAGATGTGGCCGTCCCTGCAGATGCATCCCCACATCATACAGTGTTATGTGTGTGTGTGTGTGTGTGTGTGTTTGCGTGTGTGCATGTGTGTGTGTGCGTGTGTGTGTGTGTGTGTGTGTGTGTGTGTGTGTGTGTGTGTGTGTGTGTGTGTGTGTGTGCGTGCGTGCGCAAATGAATGAATAAATAAATGAATGAATAAATAAATGAATGAATAAATAAATGAATGAATGAATGAATGGACCAACTCTTGCCTCATTGTAACAGTTGCAGCTGTGTAACCAGGGCTCAAAATTAACTTTTTGGTCCACCAGCCAAATGGCTAGTGAATGTTCACATTTTACCAGCCACTCTATAGATTACCATTGCTTTTTTGGCTAGTGAGTGAAGCAAATTTACCAGCCACTTCCATATTTTACCAGCGTTTGGCTGGTAAATGGTGCTAATTCTGAACCCTGTGTGTAACCACACTAAGCTGGGGCCATATAGCTAGCAGTAGACTTGTGGCTGTGTAATAAAAGGGGGGTGATGGTATATATATATATTACATAATGACAAAAGTCGTTGTGGCAGCATATGGATGTGTTTAGCTGCTGTGATTGCTTTTTTCACTAAGTTAGTGGTAAACCCCCCATGTGCTATAGTTGAGCAGTAATTTGCTGGTGTGTATGTGTTTTTATTGAGTGTGAGGCCACGCCATGTGTGGGATTGTCATGTTGAAGGACAGAGCAGTGGATTAGAGCTGCACAGGGAGCAGGAAGGGTATAACAACATGATAGCTGCCAAGTCCTAGCCTGCTGACTGTTGCTGCAGTGTGTGTGTCTTATACTGGCTGGTGCAGACTCAGAACACTTCAGACTCAGAGTGTGTCAGAATCTGTTGGGTGCCCCAGTAGGTTGATGCGAGTGCTGTGACATCAATCACTGGTATGTTTTCACATGTAAATTTGCAGTCCTCCACTACAAAAAGACACACAGGCTGAGACTGACAGACAGACATCCTCATGAATTTTTGCATAATCCACTGTCTGCAGCTGAAACACACAGACACTACCCCACAGAAATAATCCAGCACAAGCACTCAGACCTTCTGTCCATTTCCTCTTTTATTTGTCTCTTCATTCTCCACCTCCCTCTCCAAAGTCGGCCAATTTAAAGTCTTTTTTTCCCCCTTTATTGTCTCTCAATCAGTTGAGATATTCTATATTTCTCTCTATCTTCGCTCTCTCTCTTAGGTTTTTATTCTCCTCTCATGTCCCAAAACACAGACGCAGCAGCAACAGTCATCATAATCCTGTGAGCTGCCCGCTGAACACCAGCCAACTGCACACTCCACGTTCCTACAGTGCCACAGAGATTACACATCCACACAAACATGCACATGTATCCATGCGTGTGCACACAGATCCCAATCACAAACAATGAGAGATTATAATTGATTTAGCCAAAAATGAAGGGAGAAGAAGTGTTTTTCTCCATTTCAATCAGGCAAAAAAATTGAGAGCAGCACACATAATTTGGGCAAGAGTCAGTTTCCGTTGTTGGTAAAGCTGTTCTTTGCGTTCACACTGCAATATATTGGTTTAGAGCAACAACAAAAATAGCTGCTATGGAAAATAACAGCCTAGTCACAGGTAGTGGTGTACCAGTTAAACCTCTGTCACTTTCAGGCTGCACATAATTATGCAACAGTGAGGTTTTAGTCCAAGCATTGTGTATGTTTTTGTGTGCCTGTGTGTCAGTTGGCCTTTACTGTGCTTCAGGTTTCCCTACTTTGTAAGTCACAAGGCCAAAGACACAAACCCAGTGTGTAATCCCCGATCAATCACAGATTTGATGGCTTTAAGATTAAACGGTTAATCTTTCTCTCTCTGTGTTTTTTCATTTTCTCGTCTGTCGCATGAGGTCAGTTTTTTATAATCTCGCAATGCCAGACCTATCTCCACAGTGCTGTGGAGTAAGGTCTGGCTACACTACAGATACTGTAACAAATTACTGTAAAAATACAAGATTTTTCTTACAGTAATTTGCCGTTCTTCCTAAATACAGTGGGATACTGTAAATGTTGAGGCATTTGAGGAACAAAATATTAACAGCAAGCTGCTGTACAATTTAACGGTATACTACAGAATGTTTTTCTTTTTCAGAAGCCAGATTGAGTACGCCCACAACTCTTTTAAAATCATTTGGCATTGGCATCAAGTCCCCACCACTTCATGGAGAGATTAATCGGAAAAATACAATGTTACACTAGAGATTTAATACAAAGAAGTACAACAAATAAGAAGAGAAAGAGAAATGAGACAAATTTTGCCCTGATTTTGCCTGATTTTGCACAGAGGTTGATGGTCCGCATCCTTGGCTCACATACTACACATCGCACATCCTCCGCCATCCTGCTGCTAAAGGTAATTTAACAAGGTAATTGTGTTCTTATCAAATTCAGCAGGCTAGCTAAACTGTGTTACCAGTGTCGTACCAGTTGTTTAATTTGCTTTTATTTCGTCCTTGATGTGACAAATTGGGATGCATTGGTACATTTGGTTATGGTTATGTATATGGCATTATCATTTGATGTCAGAACATTCTTTTTATTATATTTTTTTTATATGCAAATACTGTTCTAAAATAATTTAAGGATAGCATTGTTGATGGTATTTTATATTTGTAGTTTAGTAAGACCAAAGTCCTAAAAATCTGCTTAATACTGCTTGCAAAGTTATCCATTGCTTCAAAAACACCAGTGTCTCCTAATGGTTCACAATTAATTTGAAGTAAACAACTCAAATACTGTCATAATGTTAACAACTCGTCTTTTGTAATTATATTTAGTTGCTTATTATTATAAAATAATTTCTACAAGTTATATAATTTTCTCATGATTAAGACACAGAGGTAATTTTCATCCGAAAACATTGTTGAATGTTTATTTAGTGAATATGATGTGGTTCTGTATTAAGTGCAAATAACCCTAATCCACCAAACCTGATATCTTACAATCTTTCTCTGTTATTACATTTTATGCGCTTCCTTGGAATCCACCCCGAGAATTAAACAAAGGCAACCCAGGGGAAGGTGGTGTCAAAGAGGACGGGAGGCTGGACCATTAAAAAGGCAGCTAGTGTGAATCCCCATGTGGCAACCCTCATCAAAAACTTCTTGGACATTGAGTGGGGATTCGTGTAGTCGACAACCCATCACCACACAAGATATTCATATTCTTCAGTTAAGTTCTGTTCAGTCAAATTGTGCAGTTCCAGGCCAGTTGTTGATTTGTTGTTCTATTAAATTAAATGTTTTATCTTAATGTGTTTTTTTAACAAATGTATTTTAATATGGCAATATAAGCCTGAGTAATGTTTTAATGAATTTTTTCCCCAAATGTTATTATCTTTATATGTATGAGTTGTGTTTGATTGTTAATTGGCTTGAATAAATGCCTAATACAGCCAAAGGCCATTTCTCGAAGTCATTTTTATATTAAGCATTTTTCAGAGCGTTGTACAAATTTTAAATCATAAGCTTTAGCCGTGTTATACTGTGAAAATCACATTGAATAGTACTTTTAAAATGCATTTTATAGTAATACGTTGATAATGGTGCAGTTAGACATTACGACGGTGGTTCTGCAAAATGGTCTTGGGAAGGAACTTGTTATAGTGGAACATTTGCACCCTGCAAAAAAAAAAACACCACATAAAATATTAAACAAAGTTAACTGTTCACACAATACAGTAACCCATGCTATTTGAATTAGCTGGATACATGGTTAAACGTAATTTGCTTTTACCAGTGTATCGCCGTGTGTACTTCGTCCATAGCAATCCCCACCAATCGGTCCAAAAAGTCCTAGTTAGAGAGTAAATGCCGTAAACATCGTCTTTGTAAATCTTTACAATTATTCCCAGAAAGAACCAAGCAGGCCTGCCTTTTTGCACCATCCAAATTGTCTTCAAAACTTGCCATATTCAGCATGAAGCAGCATTTGTTGTTGTTTCCCGTAGTGAACGGAGTTTGAGAACAGCAACACACAGAGAGCGGAAAAATTTCAGGCAGTTATCTTGAAAATGTACTTCCAATGATCCAGACTAGTTATTTAGTATCTGTGGCATTTCTTGTTGCTAAACGTAGATGTAGTTTGCAGTTGAATGTGATGATAACAGATCTTGAGTTGTTAGTGCCATTTAGTTTGTTTCTAGGGTGAAATCTTGTATCAGAGTGACCAGCACTCTTTTTGTAATCACATTGAGGCTTTTCTGTTTAAATAAAGGTAAAAAAGTATCATATATTTTATTTTTTATTGGTGTTTGCCCAAATCTGTAAACCCTTTACCAAAAAGCCTACAGCAAAACCTTTCACTGTCCCTCTATTGAACTCTCACACAATACGAGAAAAGGTTACAAATGGCTCGTCACATAATGAGAATGATGGAGGATATCCACTCAGGATGTGAAAAAAAGCCCAACACCACGCTGTGATGCTCTTGCTGTTTTTGTATGTTGCCCATTCAAGTGTGAAACAATATCGCTATTGTTTTGTTACGTTCCCATGGTCGTCTCTTGCCAGTGGGCTGGTGAGATAATTTCCTATTGTCTAAACAATAGAAGAATGTGAATGGACTTGGAGTAGACACAGCAGAAAAGAGGAAGGTGAAAGAGATGTGGGACCAACAAGATATGAAAGTGTCTGTGTGCGTGTGTGTGTGTGTGTGTGTGTACTAGTAGTAGTAGTAGGGTGGGGGTGGGGTTGTTTGTGTCAGAAAGGTAGGCCGTCTGTCTATTCTGCCCTAACCTAAAGCCCCTAATCAGCTCAGCAACAGAACTCAGGGGGGACTCTTAGTGTGTGTGTGTGTGTGTGTGTGTGTGTGTTTGTGTGTGTGTTGTGTGTGTGTAAAGGATAGGGTTTAGACACAAGTAAAAGTATTTTGATACATTTGACAGTTTTTTTATTGCTTTTGTAAAATTATGTGATAATAGTACCAAAGCGATAACATTTTTTTTTTTTTTTATATTTTTTTCCACATTGATTTTGGACAGAAGATGGATGAGATGAAAATATGCAAATATTGTTAATGTTGGAAAGAGCCAGTTTCCAGTCTTTGTGCTAAGCTAAGCTAACAGATGCTGGCTCTAAATACAAATGTATCCTACTGACGTGAGAGTGGTATCAGTCTTTTCAGCGTCTTTCCCAAAATGCTGGGGAAGAAAACAGAAACATCTTCGAAACAGCAAATCTCTTAAATAAAATTTTCAGTTTACTATGAATCATGAAATATTGTTGTAGTATTATGGCATAGTCAGAATCAGACATAAACAAGATACTTCTATGAAGCATTTGATACATTTTAGAAAAACACATTTTAAATGTTTATCTTGACAACATTATTACTGGTGGAAAAACGTTAAACCACTGAATGTCTTTCTTATAGGGTTATAGAGGGTATAGAGGTATGGAGGTTTAAAAACCTGCATAAACAAATTTGTTAGAACTCAATCTATAAAATACTTCCCCAAAAACATTTTTATAATTGTGAGCCTCATGTACAGCAGCAAATGTACTATGGTGCAGATGCACTTTAATATCCTAAATGTTGTAATCTACTCCCACTGCTGGCCGTCTTCCCTCCCAATGACCCACACAAACACACACAATGGTTTAAAAAGTGGGCACGTGAGGCACAGTGAACTCCTTCTCTAATACAAAAATATTAAACTTATTAATATAACCAAAAAATGTGACTCAGGTTTGTACTTGACATCATGTGATGATGTTGGTCATATTTTTGATGATTGTCAGCAGTGCAGAGGTCTATCTGTATTTTGAAGATTTTGCGTGCGTGTTTGCATGCATAGAACATGCACAAATGAACCATTTACCAAATACATGTTTGCATATTAAACGCTTTTTCTGCAGATTTATATTATGAGACGAGCCAAAACAAATCTAATAAAGTAGGGAATTAATACACTCTAATCATTATATTCTAATCGTGTTTTCATCATTTAGGTGATGGGAACTAGATAAGCACACTAACATGCTGTGCCTTTTTTCTGGGAATTTGTAAATCTTTTGATTCATAAATCAATTTTAACTAAATCTCACAATTCAGTTTGCTATCAGTGGAATTTAAATTATTGTGGTTATGAATGAGATGCCGGTTTTATAGCTCAATGTAACCTATGAAACTAGTGAAATCATCAACATATTATTTCAAGCAAGTCTTAGGTGGCAGCAGAGCAAACCTATTGCATTCAATATATACATTCAAGCTCTGCAGAATAAACAGTATTGTTTATAGCGTTCTGTTTACTGTTAACTAACTAATTAATTAACTAAACTTTAAAGGTGCTGACACACCAACCCGATTATCGACTGTCGGACAGTCTGGCGAGGTCGGTGACCCGAGTCTGTTCGGTGTGTTCCGTGCCGTCGTCAGTCGGAGGAGCCGTCTGCCTTCATTTGGGCCGATTTGACTTGTTGAATCAACCAGCGGGCAGTCGGACTCAATGACCAATTACCGGAAATGACGAGTGGGATGAGCGTGACAAACGCCTCTTAAAATCTGATGAAAATCTTTTAAACTGACCTTTGTGAATCTGAAATGAAGACAGATTCAGCAACTGCATGGCCTATTTCTCGCTTAAAATGTTTTCAGAAACACGTTTCAGTGAACTATTATCGTAAAATACGAGCTCGTATTCCAAACGAGCCACCATGATGGTCTGGCTTTGAAATTCGGGAGAAGCCAGACCCACGTGACGCGTTCATCCAATCAGCTGCAGGTTTTCATTTTTTGGCCGACAATACAGAATAGTGCTGCCTGCTGTTATGGAGACGTATTACGTATTGCGCACGTGCAGAACTTAAGCTCAAGTCAGCGTCACTTTGGTGTGTTCCGAGGCACTTTTTTGACCAACTCGGGGAGACTGATCAGTCTGACTGCCTTTTCTGCCAACGGTCAATACTTTTAATTCATTGTAATTTATAAGTACATGAATCCAACTGTTCGTGAGATTTGCAAAGACCTTGATTCTTCTTTGTATTTCAGAGCTGATTGGCTTTCTGTTCTTGCACAGCTCATTGTTGAAGGTTTTTAGTCTGTCATTCAGAAATACATAAAGTGATGGTGTTGTCAGGGATTTTTACAAGTCATCCAAATTAAACAACAAAATGTATAATTTGAGCATCATAGTACACCAACGATTTAGCGTTGCACTTCTATAACATCATTGGACTCATGATGGACAATTAAAAAAAAAAGAAGGAAAAAAATTGATGCAGCAGAAGAGACACACATTTATTTCACACATTCCTCCTTTGCAAAACCTGCCGCCTACATTACCCAAAATGCAACCCGCCAACTGGCAGTTCTTAACTTAAACGTAACATTGTTTTGGGGCATATAAGAGTGCAGTCTCAAAACTGTTCAACTATACACTGCATGTAACTTTTAGCCTACTTCAAATATTGTGTCCAGTTGGAAAAGAGAACAAGGAAAATAATGTATTACAGTTTATACTTAACTACAGGAAAACATGAAAAAATATGATAACATGTCAGAACAAAAGTAGCACTGAACCCTGCTTGATTTCAGTCTGTGCACATTAAGTTCAACAAACCTCTAGAAAATCACCACAAAAACATTGGTATGTAAAAAAAAGTTAGTTATTCTTAGGTTGTATAAATAAAGTATTTATGTGCTATTAATGAAGCTCTTACACAGCTCTGACAGAAATATTACTGTAGGATACCAAAATACTGTGAATGGGTTAAAGCATTACTTCCAGGTTAACAAGAGGACCTTGTCAGAGAGATGAACAGCTTTAGTTTTGATGTCTGCGCTGTTAGCCTGGGGTGTTTTTGATTGTTAGCCTCTGTGATAGATACTAGACTAGAAAACTGATGGAATGATCAATATTCATCCATTAATAACATGGAAATATTGGATTACATAATGAACCATGAACAATGGCCCCTCGTTTATATCTTTAAAAAAAATACAATACTTCAAACATGGAAATCACCCCTGGGTATGGGTTACATTCACAATGTCTAATTCAGCATTGTATTCACGTAGTAAAATTTCCAGTCATCTGGTTTGTGGCATTACATGTTTGAGAAAGTTAAAAATAACCAGCTAGAGTAGGACTTGCTTTACAGTAATGTCAGAAATTGCTGTTTCCATAATGACATTTATAGAGTGACCAACACACACACACACATACACTTACATTAGCCTATTCTATATTTCATTTCCTGTTGTGAGATAAGATTTTGGGGTGACATTATTGTCTTTTTTTAAAAGAGGAAGCCAAATAGATCATGGGAGGTAAACAATATGACATGATCATCATTTAGGAAATCAATGTGTATGTTGATTATATGTTGCAAAGATTTTGTTTTGTTATTATGAGTCTGTATTTACCGGGCTATTTCACAAAACCTAGATAGCGGATTAAGCCGGGATTTCCCAGTTATCCTGACTCAATTTAGCCTTGACTCGGTTTTTGCCTTATTATTATCAGCCTGCATTAAATTCAATAGGTGCATATTGCTGTTCAGTTAAGTACTGTTATTATTTAAAGTTGTGACCATTATTTTTTATAATTATTCATGTGACAGTCATCGTTACTGTTATATTGCTGTATGAAAACTGCTGTTCATATTGTTGTTAGAAGTTTGATGAATATATTACGGCAGTTGTTGAGATAATTAGAAAAGACTAATGAAGTCGCAAATGTGTTTTAAATTAGTCTGTTACTAAGGGCAATACATAAAATGCTGTACATGTGTGTTTCTAAAGTGGACCAATGCACCTTAAATTATTTTAGTTAATTAATTTTTTTGTTTGTACATTGTGTAATTTTTTGAGTTGATTCTTAGCAAAAACCCCTTTGTTCTTTCACAAATATGTACTCATTCATGTGTAATTACTTCCACCAACTAATCAAAGTATTCTCTTAAGTGTAGAATCTGACATTCAGAATCATTCAGAATACATACGAGCAACTCGCTCGAATGACGGCAGCCACGTGGCGCCTCCATCTTTAAAATACATTAGCCAAAGAGGGACATACCTTAGCATTTCGCCCTCTTACACCTATTGGCACCGTGACGAATGCAAGGGGGAGATTACTCGCCAAGGAAGCGAAATTATAGACTTAGTTCACTGGACCAGTAACTATATAGTGTTGTAGGCTACTGTACATTCAGGTAACAACAGGGACAGGACACCCCAATGGTTTTTGACCTTATATTTTGCTGGGGGGAAATAACTGATTAATATACTCTGTTACATTCATGTTTATAGTGTGCATGGAATTTATCACTTAATTATCATTATAGTTTCTAGATTTTAGAGTCCTACTAGATTTAGTATTTCTGTGTCAACGTGTCTTTCTTTTCTATGTATATATGTTAGAATATATATATATATATATATATATATATATATATATATATATATATATATATATATATATATATATATATATATTAGGGCTGTCAAAATAACGCGTTAATTTCGATTAATTAATCTGAGAAAAAATAACGCAGATTAATCCATTCCATATTGACGTTAGACCCGGAGCCATTCTAGCCACCATTGGACTGTAAAATGAAGGAGGGAGACGAGAATGTGCTGCCTGGATCATTGATTGGAACATTTACTTGTAAAAATCTTCTTCCTGCCAACCCTGGCTACCGAAATCTGGTGCCACTGATATGTCTGCTCTTCTCTCTGGTGCTCTGAAGACGATACAGGCAACACAAACACCGCTGCATGTGACGCTAGTTAACACTATTCTCGACAGCAGCTAACGTTAGCCTACCGCTAGCTAGTTAACACTACACTTGACAGCAGCTAACGTTAGCCTACCGCTAGCTAGTAGCTGGATTAAACACGGTTACAATGCTGACAGCTAACGCTGAACGGTGTAAAGTTTGACTGTGTTTTACTGTAGAGGACTGTGACTCAACAGCGGGATGTAACAATCTGCAGCTGCCGAGCTGCCGTCGGAAAAACAACACAGACGGTGCGTTCAATGAAACTGGTAAACTACAGCTTCGTGGTGCATTTTAAGTTATTGTAAATGTCCTTGGTGGTTGTTTTTGTCGTTCAACAGCAATTTATTAGTGAAATAAGTTATTGTTATTGTTATACATTATTATTAAATCATTTAATTTTGACCATATGGCCTTAGCAATAAACAAGCCGTTCTTTAATGTCACCAATGGTTGTTTAGTGCCCTTTGTTTTCTTTTCTTTTTTTACTTTCTTAAAAGGTATCGGTTCAGGCACCGTTAATTATGTATGCGATTAATTTCGATTAATTAATCACAGAGTCTTTAATTAATTAGATTAATTTTTTTAATCGATTGACAGCCCTAATATATATATATATATATATATATATATATATATATATACATATACGAGGGAGCAAAGCATGTAATATGTGAAGAAGGAAACTCAGCCGCTGTAAAAAAAAAAAAGAAAAAATGAGAAAAATCGTGGCAGATAATAGCGGACCGACTGAATGATAGTCTAAAAATATACATTTACCAACTACTGCTCTTAACTGAAACCATTCAATAAGTCACTGTCATTTGCAAAAACGAACAGTTGTACGCTTTGCATTAAAAGTGAGCAGTGGAAGTTAATATGACTTAGGTAATTTATATTTTAGCCCATGAGAGAGAGGGAGAAACAGAGTGAAAGAGATATTTCCGCATCATATTCTAGCGTTGTAGAAAATTGATCTTCATGGTAAATTTCCTGAGTAACATTATTGTCTGCTTTTAAGGCACAGAGTACAATTGTTAATTTGTGCAAATGATTAGTAGCCTAATCCTTGAATGGTATGATTATGACGGCTTCAATTCAGAGCAGTGGTCAGGAAATGTATATGTTTAGGCTACTTACGCATTCATTCGGTTTGCGATCATCTGCCACGCTTTCTCTCGCTGTTTCATTACAGCGGCTGTGTTTCTTTTTCTTTTTCTTTTTTTTTTTTACAAATAATGTGTTTCACGTTATCATACTTCCACAAGAAACTGCTGCTCACTCTGTATAAAGTATGTACAATGCACATTCTCCATTGTAGCATCAGTAAATCTGTGATCGACCTCGCGGTCTGTTAAGGAAAGCCGTGGACGGGCATCTATCCAAATTACTTCAGCCTGGCTTGACCTAGTCGCTCCTCCTCAGCCTGGTTTGACCATCGTGAAACGCACCAAGCCAGGCTGCACAGATTAGACTAGGTCAAGCCTCACTTTATCAGTTATCCTGGATTTATAAATTTTGCTTTTGTGAAACAGCCTATTTCAAGTAAACGTTTCAAGCTAAATTTTGATGAAAGAGGTTAAGTGTTGTTTTTTCTCCTATAAAGGAAAGAAACACACAAAGTAATCGAAACTGATTACATTTCAAATACATATGGTGAGATACTTTATGGTGAGATAATTTACAGTATATCTTTAGAATTTTAAGGCAAAGTTATTCTTCTCATGACAAGTACATTGGCAGCAGTTGGCATGTCTGGATGCATTTCCATCTCTTGAGCAACTTTTATTATCTATATTTATTATATATAGGCCTACTATTAAGCTGCTGGCATGTGAAGAGGAAGAGGGGATTTTAAATGGATTAACAATAAATAAAAAATAAATAAATTTTATTTCTTCATAAAAAAGTTAGTAATGATAAAGAAATACCGATGGTAAGACAGAGGTTTCTGTGTGTGTGTGTGTGTGTGTGTGTGTGCGCATATACTGTGTAACCATGTGTGTATGAGAATGAGAGCAGCCATTGTTCTGAGCTGTTTTGTTCAGTGTACCATCATTGTTCCTCATCCTGCATCATGAATAACATACATTTATTCTTTATGAACTGACCTGATTAAACAGGATGTCATTTAAAGTTATCTGACAAAACAAGTAAACACATGTGACTCACATAGTGAACCGGTTTACATGCTGTGGAGTTGTTGAAGGGGATCAAAAAGTCAGTGGGAACAGTAATCAAACAAATTGTGCTTATTTATACCTCACTCTAATCCACAACCTTTGACCTCAGCTCACCTCTCACGCTGCTGAAATGGATTACCTTTGACAGCTGAGCTCAGCCCATCATGCTGCTGACAGTGAACCACTAAGACCATGTCAGTCTGATGCTGCCAACTTGTGTGTATTTGTGTGTGCAGTGAAAGTGTGTTTATGTCTTTACCTCTTGTGTTTCTCATCCAGGAAAGAATGGCCAGACTGTGGAAATGGATGATGGGAAGTGGGGGTATGTTGGCTCAAAGGTGGATCTCCGTTGTCGGTTCATCAACAGCTCTCCACCTGTCAAAATCTCACAGGTATTCAGTCGTTCACCTGTGGATTACACCCACGTGTAATCAGATTGAAACATAAAATACAAATAATATCATTCATACCCAGGACGCATTTGGCAGCAAAAGAGACAGATATTTCCCTTCAGAGTTGGTAGAGACCAAAAACAGATCTAGTGAATATTAAACTTACATTCATCAGGTGGACACTTGGTTTACTAACAACTTTTGCCATATCAACTTAAAAGTTTATAGTATGTCAATGTTGCGATCACAACTTTCATTTGCCCCCAATCGGCCAAAGAAACTATTCAGGTTGCAGCATCATCATTAATACAGTTAGAATCAGCCAGTTTTGGTTCAAGCATGTAGGTGAGAAATCTGATTCAAATATTCAACAGTGACCAGTTTACTTCAGTGCATGTAAACATGTTCTGCTTATCTACAAAACCTTGTTATTAGCCAGTCTCTGTGAAAGGAGGCCACATTAAAAAACACTAGATGTGTCATAGAAAGAAAATCAGAGGCTAGCTTTCACATAGCTCCGTAGATTCTTGGTAATTTAGAGTACACATACAAAACAAAATGCCCAAATTTTAGATTTGAATATGTGAACAGATATTTTACAACAATACGTTTTTCTTTCGAAATCACTTTAAGGGACCATTCCAGCAGTTTTGCCTGTATAACCCAATTAACTATATTATTAATTACTGGCTACAATTTCCAAATTCATCCAGGAAGTCATTTTCATTTCAGTAAGGCATTACAATTAAGAAAAGTCCCTGCTCTGAACTGTATTACCACTTAACAATAATGAATCCCATAATGCAATAACGTAAACCACTGGCTGCCAAACTTGTGGTTTGCTTTTGAAAATGGGCATTAATAATGAAAAATATAAATATGCAATATGCCTCTTAGTTAATTGGCTAAAACCATTGCCTACTCAAAATTACATGACTCATATAACAGTTTTATGTTTCATACCAGAGCTCTTGGTGGTTCATATGAGAGCTCTTCTACACTTCCCCTCATCATTTACTTCTTCAATTTTAATCCATCCTTCTTTCTCAAGGTAACATGGCAGAAACTGGTGAATGGCACTAAGCAGAACGTGGCAATCGCAAATCCTTCCCTGGGTGTGTCTGTGGCCCCGCCCTACAGAGACCGTGTCACCTTCAAGAATGCAGCAGTGAGGCGGCGGACTCCGACTCTGGAAGACACCACCATCACTTTCTCCTCGCTCCGCCTTTCTGACGAGTTCACCTACATCTGTGAATACACCACGTTCCCTGCAGGGAACCGAGAAAACACTGTAAACCTCACTGTCTACGGTAAGGCAGATTTGTGATGATCTTATCCTCAAGTGAAATACATATGATGGAGATGTTAAATGTAAAGGCACATAAACCTCAGCAATTTCCCCTTGTTTCCAGTCTCTATGATAAGCTAAGAAAACCACCCACCTAACTATATAGTTAAGAGAATATAAAAGCTCCAAGACGAAACTGACAGAAGGACAGGAAGTCGCAATTGCAAATCTGTCTGCTACTTCAGCACCACGGACAGCGCCATGCATTTATTTATTCTAACTTGCACAAACCCTTAGTCAGAGAAATATATAATACGTAATATTTCTGCATTAAAATGTATAACAATGACTACACATATGTTATGTATTTTGTTTATTTGTATATTATCTTAAATGTTTCCATCAATGTTCAACCCTCACCCCCACTGGTGAATTAAGTCTCCCAGCGACAGGGGGTACAACAAACCCCTTTCCCCCGGTGCAGAAAAATCTGAGAGATAACACCGACATGTAAAATATGTAAGGGTAATGCCCAACAAGGTGTCCATTGTCAGGTATTAATGGACGACAGCGAGGCGTGAACCGGCCGACCCCCGCCGAAGTTCATTAATACCTGACAATGGACACCTCGAAGAGCATTAACCCGCTTATACCATGGTCACTTGCTAAATAACATATTTTTAAAACATAAGTTTATATTTTAATTTGTTTTACAATCAAAATCTAAAGTTTTTCCAAACAATAACTCTGTTTCCCTGGTTATGCCTGAGGGTTGGACTAATACCTGGAACAATCATTCCCATCCTTTAAGGTTCTTATGCAATGCAAATGTTGTTCAGTCCTCCAGGAAATAGGAAGGACCTTAGATACGACTTGCCTCCCTTAGCAGCGGGAGATATTTATAGTTCGCTCAGCTCGTAGAACCGAGCCAGAAAGCTAACGCTATGCTAGCAAGATCCAAAGTCAATAACATTGTGTACAGTTGGCAATCAGTAAAAATAACCTTACAGTATGTTGAACAACAAGACAAGCTAGCTATCCAGCCATGTCATTATCCCCAAAACAATACAACAACTTTTACGAACAATTCTATCCGCGATGTGTAACGTTACTGTCGGCCTCAGCCTTAAGTAGTGACCTGAACTGCGAACGGGATGTGACATAATGTTATTCGCTGTGACACAAAGTCAGTTCAGAGCAGAGGGGCATAATAACTTACTTCTTACAGCGTGTGTGTTAGTGCCATCCTGTGGTGTTCAGAGGACGAGGCACTGAAGCAGCACAGTGTTCAAATTAACAGATTCACATTTCCTTTTTGTTTTAATGTAGCACATTAAGTTAGAACAGTAAACAGTCAGTTTCACCAGAAGTCCTTTAGTATGTTTCCTACATCACTTTTTTATGGACACCCTGCAGCCAATCAGAATTGAGTAGTCACCCAGACCATGGTATAAATTGTGATATTGGGGTTTTAGCTGGCTAATGTTAGCTTGCTTGCTTGCTTGCTTGCTAACCTCTCAGCTACCACAAGTAATGAAGTTATGTGGGAAACACTGCAGCTATTTCATTAGAATGACATAACATTAATAGACGTTACTAAATGTAACGTGAAAACAACTTTAATACCTTAACTAGTCTGTAAACAGATACATTTCCATTGGCAATTGTGGTTGTGAAGACAACAACTCCTATGATCCCATACAACTGCACATATGTATGTAATCAAAAAGTCTGTGTTTTGATTGAGAGAACTGTATGGAGACCATACATATTGTACATAGTGGGCATGCATCTTGGTCATTTTGCTAACAAGGAGGATGGCATCCCCACTTAAATTGCCTACTGAGTGTACACACATTGATTTAGCAATATTCTGTTTTGAGGAAATTGTTTAGGACTTTTCTTTTTATCAAACTACTGTTTCCAAGGTCAAGAATTAACTTCAACATGAAGTTGTTAATGAGGTGACTACTGTTCATATTTTCTGTAGTCAAGTTACAGCATTTACCTGTCCGCCCTTTGAATAGGCTGCCGTAAATGAAACATTATACAATATTATCATGCTTTAAAACATGCTAATGCTAGATTAACTCAATGATTGTGTTTATTTTCATTCACTCAGTTCGCCCAACAACTCAGATGACTCTGTCCACGCCGACGCTGGTGGCTCGTTCATCCAATGTGAAAACACCGGTGGCCACCTGCATCTCTGCCAATGGAAAACCACCCAGTACTATCAGGTGTGTGTGTGTGTGTGTGTGTGTGTGTGTGTGTGTATATATGTGCTTTAGAGGAAGACAGGTGTTTTCTCTCTTTTTACCCTCCCTTTTTAAAGTTTTACTGACCTTGTTTGCCTTAGTTGTTTAACTCCCACTTAACTACAAGTCAGCCTACATCGATGTATCTCTGTGTCGTGACCCTGATTCCATGTTGATCTGTGTAGGTGGGAGACGAGGGTGCCGGGAGAAGTGACCACCCGGGAGTACAGGAACTCAGACGGTACGTTCACTGTCCAGAGTGACTACATTTTGGTGCCCAGCAGAGAAACACACAAGGAGACGCTCACCTGCGTCACCACCTACAACGAGGAGGTCTTCACTGACAGCGTCACCCTCGATATTCAGTGTAAGTCTTTTTCAAGCTCATACCTATACAGGTAAAATATTAACACTATTACAAGCTAATTTTCTGTTATTTGTTTGTGTTTGTTTTTGTGCCAGATGAGCCAGACGTTTCGGTGGATGGGTTTGATGGAGACTGGTACCTGAACCGAGAGAATGTCCAGCTGACCTGCCAAGCTGATGCCAACCCGGCTGTCTCTCTGTATCAGTGGAGGCTGTGAGTACAACTCTGTTTGTTTGTGTTTCACTCAAATTTACTATTCAAAGTGAGATCACCTTATTACAATGTATCAATGAGGTTGTGGTCTATCCCTCCCAGCAACATTTGTTTGCTCATTCTTCATGCAAATATCTACTTTACTTTTCTTTTCTACTGCCAACAAACGTACACGTAAGCCAAACAACACACCATCTGCTTTCCTTTGTTTTTGTCCGTTCTGTTTTGTTAATACTGTCTTGTTGAAATGGGATAATTCACAGAATTTCCCCAAAAGTAGACATTCTTATGTGGAAATT
This sequence comes from Sander lucioperca, assembly GCF_008315115.2. NCBI lineage: Eukaryota > Metazoa > Chordata > Actinopteri > Perciformes > Percidae > Sander > Sander lucioperca. The sequence continues at coordinate 13,839,437 of NC_050185.1, read as the reverse complement.
GTGCCTCTCCTGTGTTTGAGTAGATCACAAAACAAACAAGCAGAGGTCGCAAATGTTTAGGGCACTGCATGTTTAAATGAAAGTTATTCACATGGACAAAATGTTGATTGATGAGACTCTTAGTTTTACAACTTGTTGCACTTCTTTTTTAAGTTTTATTTTCTGTATTTCTTGCAGGAATAATGGCTCCTTACCGAGCAATGCTGAGATCCGAGACAACGTCCTTACCCTTAAAGGGCCGGTCACGTATGACCTGCAAGGCACTTATGTGTGTGATGCAACCAACAGCATCGGGACACGATCGGGCTCTGTGGAGGTCAGCATTACAGGTACGTTTACCTGGAGTCTGGGTACTGTACCTCAAAGCTACTGTGAGCAAGGAATGTGTCTGTTTAGTTTTTTATTGATGTTTGTGTGTTTTTTCTGTAGAAAAGCCTCTACCGCAGATAGCAACGGGTGATGTCATCAGCGTAGTTGCCTTATTACTGGCTGCTGGAGTGCTCATGGGCATTACCGTCACAGTCCTGGTGCTCAAAATAAGAAGTAGAAAAGACGACTCCTCGTACGTATACAGTCATTAGCCCTCTATTGTCCCAACATGCTTTGTATCCTCTATTACCATCCTAATCGTCTAACTTTTATACTCTTTGATCAGAAATGACTCTCCGTCCAGAAAACTGTCCCAGCCATTAAGGAAAAGACCAGCAGATGATATCCAGGTAACCTTTGTGTTGTGTTTGTAATCACATGTTCAAAGAGTTGCCAGTGGGCTTAAGTGGAGATTTTGTGCATGAACTTGTTTATTATCACGGCATTTGCAGCGAGATTCTATGCAGCTCTTACTAGAGATCAGCTGTGATTTAGATATAGATGTTAAGAATATATGCACTGTACTCTCTAGCTATCGTTACACTGTTCTTTATGTGGAACGTATTGGAAGCTCTGTACTTTGTTATGTATAAGAATGTATGTAAAGGCTCGGTCATAACAGCATTTATAACTGCAAAATGTTTGCTAAAATCACTTCATTTTAGAGGAATCTGTGTGATCAGAGGATTTGCTCAGGGAGTGCTTTGCATGAATGTGAACTTGCTGTGTTGGCCAGTTCCAAACCGTCTGAACAGTGCTGACCTTTAAGGGAACAGAGACAGTCCATACTAGCACTACTAGGAGGTCAGTAACTTTACAGGGTACCCTTAAAGGGGTGATAGAATGGTTATATAGGGTATTTCACGCTGTTCCTTAAGGTCTCCTAATAGGGTATGTAACATTTGTTGGGCTGAAAATGTCCCTTTTGCTGTTCTTTTGGCCCTAATGCTACCCTGTTAAATGGGCCTGGATTGAAATGAGAGCTTTTCTGTCTTATATGGTCTGCTCATGAATATTTAGAGGAGCTGCGCGTTGATTGGTTGAGCGAACCACATACACAGACATTGGAGACGAGACAGCAGTTCTCATATTTCAGACACTGCAATGTTATACATTGTTAGTCTGCTATTTTGTTACTAAATTCACTTCTGATACTTTTTTATGCGAGAAATCAACTATATAAAGCTCAAATATGGGCTATTTTACGAAAATGTATGGCTAATTGCAAATTTGGTAAGACATGTCGGACTTCAGGAGCTCCACACAGTCTGACGAGCCTGCTGCGCTCCATACCAAGGGCAAAGTCACCGTTTCTGGGTTACAGGACTACCGGGGCTCGGAGCCAGCTGCCGGCATAACTATAGTATATTTACACTTTGAATTTCATCATGGCATGTATATCACAGCTACCCTAAGGTCTTACAAAGCTTAGCTAACACTTTTCCGATTTCAATTTAATGCATTTTTGTGAATTTCAGAGGTCCCGTTAGGATGAGGCTAGCCAACTCTCATTGATAAGCTCCATCCAGCTCACTCGCGGACAAGAGGCGTTTATTTCCCCGATCGTTTGTTTAAATAACTCAACACACATATCCATTGTAAGATTAACTGGAACCTGTAGTAAGAGATTGTGGGCGTAACAAGCTCGCTGACCGCGCTCTCACACACACCGGCCATTTAACAGGAGAGAGGAGGGAGAGCAGTGAGCTGCAGACCCTGGCGCTCCGTCAGGGCCTCGGCATTTCGTAGTCCAGTAATCCAGAAACGGTGACTTTGCCCGTGTATGGAGCGCCACGGGCTGTCGGCCGTGACGGAGCTCCATCTAGCTCACAGCGGGCCGGGCTCTGTGAAGGAGGACACGCCGGGCGGCGAAGCAGCAACCCTTGGCAGCACCGGCCGCTGAACTCCGACACGGACAAAATTTGCAATTAGCCATCAATTTTCGTAAAACGGCACATATTTGACCACTACCTATTTGATTTCTCGCATAAAAAAGTCTCAGAAGTGAATTTAGTAATTAAATAGCAGACGAACAATGTATACAATTTCTGAGATCTGCGCGACCTAGATTCAGAAGACTAAGCTGACCTCAGGTCAGTGGTGTAGCCTATGCAAATTTTGGGACGTTACAAAGATAGAAGGTAGAGCCAAATAAGGTAGGAGTTGAGGAGTTGACGTCAACTTTTAGCTTTGTTGAGATTCGCCCGTTTGCAGAGGCAGTTTCAAATTTTGAGATTTGCAGAGGAAAGAGTTGTCAATGTGATTTTGATGTTATATGTATGTCCTATTTACCCTCCATTATTCAACTATGACAAGGTAAAATCGGTTTTGCATTCTATCACCCCTTTAAGTACATACTACACAGTGTGCACGATCAGTATATCTGGTAGGGAGTATGTGTATTGTTTCTAATTTTGATACATCTTTAATGTGTCTCTCATTCCTCCACAGCACCCAGGGCGGTTTTATGAAGAGCTTCCAAACACAGCGGATTATGTAAGCTACAGACTGGCCTGCAACAAAGAGGACTACCCAGAGCCCTACTCCCCTCCCATCAAGCCTCCTCTCTCATTTCTGCCCCAACACCCCTACAACTCCTCACAACCAACCACTGCAACCAGCAGTAGCGGCACCAACACGCCAAAAAACACCTCCTCTCCTCCTCTTCCTCCTTCACACACCACGGCCATCTTTAAGTACCCCTCGGTACCAGGCCTGGCTTCTCCTCCCCCGGGAGTGGTCGCGTATACTTTTCCCAAAGAGCAGTACGTCTGAACCGACACTTCGTCAAAAACTAAAACCTGTAAAGCGAGCTCAGATGAAATGACCCGATATAAACTCTAACCTTTCCTAAGAGAAGACTGGGAAAATGTGGTTAACCTTGCATCACTGTGGACAGCACTCGAGGTCAAAGAACAATGCAGCTTTTATTGTTGGACTTGGAATTAAGTCCAGTTTTGAAACATTTTCTCTTTTATTGTGTTATCTATTATTTGAAAAGGGAAGACTGTTGAACCATATTTTAAGTGTTTAGAATAGAGGAATGTCAAGTTTAAGATTATTTCATTTTTTTCATTTGAAAAATGTATATTGCATGGATGTATTACATTTCATTGGATTATCTCTTAATATCCAATGTGGTTGACCCCTTACTTTATCCTCTATGGTATCATTTTGTAAAAAAAAAAAAAAAAAAAAGAAAGAAAGAAAAGATTATAATTTCCTATTTTATCTCTAATGCCCACTCTCTTTATCCGGCATCATACTCACTGACAATCCCTTTACTGAGAAACAGCAGACCTTCACCTTTTGGTTTTACCTCCTGTTCTTATTTACTGTGCTGGTATTTTGTATCGTTTATGTTTTTCTTGCAAAGAAAAAATCTTAAAAACATTTTTATTTACTGAACAATTTTGTTGGTATATGAAATTGATGTTTTTATTTGTGGTATCTGTGGATTATAGTATTCATTGACACTGGTTGTTGGATGAGCCTTCAATTTTTAGCATGTAAATAAAAATTGATCATGTAAACTTGTATCAACAGTGACTGAAAACCACAAAACCATACAAACTCTTCTTCTCTTTCTTTACTCTGAATATAGTATAGTATAGCTATTATCTTTCTCAGGGCTGGCATTTACACTTAATAATGTTTTAGAGCATTTCATTAGAGGCATTTCTAATCTGGTGTGATTTCATGCCAGCAGGGCTCGATGGATGGCATGTTGGTCCACCATTTTGGTCCGGATTGAAATAGCTTAACTATTTGATAGATTGCTATGAAAGGTTTTTATTAATATTGTGCTAATAAACAAATGTTTGCATGCTAACACACTAAACTAAAATGGTGAATATGGTAAACATTATACATGCTAAATATCTAAAGTATGCTAATTGTCATTGCGACCATGTTAGCATGCTAACGTTAGCATTGAGCTCAAAGCACTGCTGTTTACAGCTTCACAGAGCTGCTAGCATGTCTGGAGACTCATAGTCTTGTTCCACTAATTATTCAGTACTATAGTTACCATTTTTTTTGCATTCAGAACACTAATCCTATTAAACATAATCTGTTGCCCTGACCTAGTTATGGCATCACATCACACAGTCCACTACAGTGATCTTTCATTGATTTTTTTAATCATCAATGTATATGGCCTGAGGTGAACTTCCCTCTCTGCAATGCAGCCTGCACCATCCTGTTTACTTCTCTGTTTACTGTTCATAGTTGCTTCTAGTGGTTACAGATTACATGTTTAAGAAACAAACTAGTGAGTTGCAGTTTAAAAATAACTATTTCATATACATTTGATGCTCAAGCGGATCTAAAGTAGTGCAGGTTACATAGAAAAACATTATAATAAAAAGGTTTTATGTTTGGCTACTATTTATTAATGAGTAAAAGTCATTATGGGAGCTTCAAAGAACTTTATAAAGCCTATAATAAATATTTTTAAATAGCAATGGATCACATACCTTGTATGTGAAAGAGGTATTAATGAACCCACTGACTCTGCAGTTCCCTCAGCTGTATGGAGCATTATAGCTTCTTTCAGCTCATTGTTTTGGTTCTTTGGTTTATACTTTTAATATTGTTTGGTTCAATCTCACAGTGTAAAGCTAAGCAAAAAAAGCTCTACAATAAAAAATAATAATAGGAGACTGAATATTGGATTCAAATTCACCAGTTGGACACAACCATGACTCCAAATAAATGCTAACATACTTTGCCATATAAACTTTATAAGGAAGTAATGTGTCAGTGTTGTTTACAGCTTTTTTCACACCCTACTGGCTTAAAACAATCCAAAGAATGTTTGTTTTGTGTTCCAAAACTAATATCATTTATACTTTCTGTCTTTGTGTGCTGATGAAATGAATTCCCAACTCCCCGAGCAAACTAGCAGCTACAGATCAACTGCTTCCAGCTCTCATGGGGCATTCACAGACTGTCCAGCCTTGATGTTTAGCTTTAGCTTCAGTGGCTAGCTCAGTATACACGAGCTGAGCTTCTCTCTTTACATATCCTTTTCTCTTCAGCTTCATCTTTCCATTGGCCAGTGAGCTTTATATCAAAGCCTCGGGGAGCAATTGGTTCACTATCAGAAGGCTGCTAGTTGTGTCTTGCTTTCACATTTCTTTTGTGTATGAAACCAATCAGATTTCCTATAGCACTCTACACCAAACAGTATATGCATGTCTGATAACTGTTGCCATTTAACTTGAAGCTCAGAAGAGACTTAGGAAACTCAAAGAGTCATTCATGATTTATAATGTGCATTTACTTTTCATTTTAAAGTTCAAATTTCTTTTTTTTTTTAAATACAAATGCATTACATATAAAGGCATGCTATGGCTTTAAAATTAAATAAAAATAAGGACTTCACACTGCATTTCAGTGTGAAGAGAAATATTTTTGACTAAATCCTCCTATTCCAACCTATCATGTATTCATCTTTATGTAATTTCAATCTATTGCTGAATATGGTTGATAAACTAAGCCCTTATTTATATGTGGCTGACTCAGTGTCTGTTTAGACTTAGCTGCATTTCTGTCTCTGCAAAGTGAGGAAAACTGATCTCTGTCCTGCATTCATTCATGATGCAGGCCTCATATTACATACTTATGGCTCCACTTAACAGTTCCTCCTCCTCTTTTTCTCTTTTATAAACACATCACTCACATTAGGATTCTTTAAAAACACTGACTAAGAAAAGTTGTTCCGGGGATGAGATTGTGTATGTGCAGGTCCAGCATCTCTTTGCCGGCAACCTCAGATCTTTAAATGGTAGCCTGCAGAGTGTCGTGTTCAGAGCATGTCGCTGGGAGGAAACACAGACCACTGCTGAAAGATGCCAGATTTCTAAATCTATTTAATCCTAATCCTATCAGTAGCGTTTACTCTGCTCTCTGGTCCTTACGTGTCTCTTAAATTAAAATCTGGAGCGTTCCATTAACGTTGCCAAAGATCACTAGAAATAGAGGGAAATATAGTTTTTTGTTGTTTGGTCTATAAGACCTTTTTGTTAAACTTGTACTGAAACAAAGGGCGAAAGAAGATCTTAGACAATATAAACCCTTTTTAATCCCCCTATTTTAAAGATGACTGTTTATATCTGCATTTAGTAATCATCAGCATTCCCACTTTTTATCACACACACCACAGTTTGAACAGGGTGAAAATGTGCTTTAAGTGCAGATGAACATGAAAGGCCTATGTGGAGGAATGCTCATGTTCAGTGTTCAGGTGTGTGCATAAGTGCATGTGTGTGTATGGAGGGTAACCTGTCTACCCATGCGTCTGTCTTGTATAATTGATGAGCACAGTATCACCGTGTTATTCTAACCCCACAGGAGAAAGAAAGAAGGATAGAGGGATAGAGAGAAAGGAAAAACACATGAATAATTTAGCCCAAATCAGTTTAGTTACCCTACGTCCCTTCCTACTCTCAGTCTAATGAAGTCAGTGCATGCAACTGGATTCTCCAAGAAACTTCTGGTCAGAAAAAGAAAAGACACAACCGGGGCATCTGAGGGAAGCCTTTAACAAGCAGTTTTTGTGGTCCGAGAGCTTGACCTTTTTATCATCTCTGCTACATTTCTTGGAGTAAAGTGGTGGTTGGACTCAGGATCATCATGATACCATGGTGGCCCAACTGCTAGGGCTGGTCTTTTTATTTCTACCTACCAACCTGGTCACCTTTATCACATATGGTAAGGGTTTTCCAATGTCTTTAGATTCATTTGAACTTATCTGAGTTGCAGTTAGAAATTGGTTTTCCATATAAAATGATATGAATGTTTGATAAACATATTAAGACAAAAATTCTTTATCATTTATAGACTTTCAGTAGAATCGGTTTTAATTCAAATTTAAGATTGGAAGTATGGCACAGCAGATACTTCATATTGGAGGTTGATACTTTCATAACAATATATTGACAATATTCTTTTTTTATAAATGCATATAAAAACAAACAGAATTGTTTGATAAGGATCACACAAATTTGTGACCATAATTTCTGCAGAGTGTGACATTTTACAGTTAAAATACAAACATTGTCAGTGTTCTTTGGTGAAAAAAATATAGTGGCATTACTGTTTCTAAATATAAAATATTTTGACATTTCTGTACTGCAATTTGTTGTCACTTATTGGTCCTTAAAACATACACTGATCCCAATGTATCTGCCATGGGCTTATATGGATGGATATATTGGCCTGGCCAATTTATCAGTCAGGTTCTAATTCTAACAGTGGAACAGTGCACTGAAAGTCAATTTGGAGGTAACAGATAATGAGAATAGCTAAGAAAGCAAAAGATAGTTGATAAATTGAACGCAGGCAGGAAGAATATTTTGACTAATTCGATTATCTGTTTTGGAATCCCTTACTAAACTATTAAAATGTGTCTGAAACTTAACAGTGTAATCAATCCTGTAACTGAACACTGGTAGCGCATGCGCACGCGCGCACACACACACACACGCACACGCACACGCACACGCACACACACACGCACACACACACGCACACACACACACACACACACACACACACACACACGTTTGCTTGCATGTCAGTGTTTCCTCTCCCTCCTTCAGCGGTGGAGATCAATCCCAAATGGGAGGTGGTGTACCAGGACACCAGTGTGTATGGAGTGGTGGGCAAAGCGGTGATCCTGGAATGCGGTCCCACCTTACCTGACATGTACATATGGAGCTTCACCATGCCTGGAACTGAAGCTATAAGAGCTGTGGTGTATGATCTGGGGAAAGGACAAAGGATCCAGCAGCTGGCCCAGATGCTTGGACAGCTCACGGTCATCTCGAACAGTGCAGCTGTGAGCATCGAAAACCTGCCTCTGGCTGCACACGGCCTGTTCACCTGCCAGGCTTTCTATGACATGGAACAGGAGCCCAAAGTCTTCTACTACTATGTGCACCTCACTGTCAGAGGTAAGACTACCTGCACTCTGAAACACTTACCTTCATCAGGCAGGGGCGTAGCTAAGGGTGTGTGTGCTTGTGTGGAATGGGGGGGGTCTCTTCATATGAAAGCAGATGAAGAACAATGTTCTTCAGAGATCGTAAACGTACCTAACTGTGTGACTTTGTCTTTAATACAGTTCCCGTCAGTAAACCTTACCTACTGATGAGTGATGTATCTCCGGTGGAGGGATCTACAATGTGGATGCGCTGCAATCTGGAAAATGGCACTGGACCTATCCAGTATGTGTGGCAGTACGAGACCCGCAGCGGCAACATCTCAGCCTTTGCACAGGGAAACACCAACATTATCAACGTGACCAACATCAATCGCAACCACACTGGCTGGTACCGCTGTGTGGCCAGCAACGCCGTCAACAGCGAGAGCTCTAACCGGTTATGGCTGGACACCATCTGTGAGTATTTAGGAGTTAGGATTTGGGTCTTGTCAAATTTAAAAATATAAACCATAGAATAAAATGGATTTAGAAATCCATTTTATGGAACCCTCAAATGCCAATGGTTTTAATTGGCATTTAAGGGGTTTATGATATAAACCCTCAAATGCCATTTATAAACCATGGCAACAGTTTAAGGTAACAATCTTTTTATGCTTTGATGTCTTTTACTTTCCTTCTTTGGCATTTGATGTGTGAGTAATCAATAAATTGCAAGGACATGTAGCTTTGGCATTTGTCACACACAGAAAATGTCACCATGTGCCATGCGTTGAATGATAACTTTGATAAATTCCTACATACCATAACATTGTCAAACCTGCTTGTACTGTATATGTTACATGCATTGATACGTTGCATTGCGGCCGCTGAGGTCATGATCTCTTATAGGCAAACTGTAAAGATTATGTGAGAAAACTTCCAATCGCTGCAGTGCAGAAATGAAGCAGGAGGTGTCTCCTGTTAGTTGTGTTCGTAACATGTCTGCGTCTTTCATATCTTGAGTGTGTGCATGTCTTTTCTCCTCAGTTGGCCCGGACATTCCTCAGATAGATGTGACTCCGTACAGTATAACAGAGCGGGGATATTCAGCCCTAGAGAGAGAGACTGTCTCTTTACTGTGTCAAGCCCAGTCCAACCCGGCCAGTCAGTATGTCTGGTTCTACAACAACTCCCAGGTCTACACCGGGCCGCAGTTAACCATCACTAAGATCCTACGCATGCACACTGGCGACTACGCCTGCTTGGCACAGAACACCTACCTCAACACCCGCTCCAAAAAAACCATCAGCCTGACCGTCTACTGTGAGTGTGATCTGTGACCTCTGACCTTAGACCATGCCATCAGTCCTCCTGCTCCTCTGTGAACCTCTCCACCTAGTCCTAACCTGTATTCTTCTGTCTTGGTGCTGCAAATAGCAAGGAGTGTAAAAGACTGAGATGATAATTCAGATTTGGCATTTATAGCACAAGACTAAGAGAACAAAAATCGTATCACCTTTGATTTTCAGCATTATTAACACTGAACACAAGTCCCTGATCTTTTCACTTTCAATTAAACTTCTGTTTTCAGTGTTACGCACAAACCTCCTTTACTTCTTCTGTTTTAAACAGTCATGCTTCTTTCAGTCTTATTCATCTCTCATATTTCAAGCTTCCTGTACTCACTAAGACTTTATAACAGACCCAAAAGCCTGCAAATGCACTCATACATACATACACACACACACACACACACACACACACACACACACACACACACACACACACACACACACACACACACACACACACAGACAGAGAAGTGCTGCAGAAGACCTATTCTCCTGTTCAGGTCGTCTGGGAAGTTGATGGGACTCTCTGGCAGGTACCTTGCTGTGATGTCACAGCCGTGGCAAGTGTTGGTTGGCTAGAAGGCCGATGATGCTTGTCATTCTTCTCTCCTGTTTTGTTTTTGCTGAGTTTATGCATTTCTGCTTGCTACTCAGATCATGTGTCTGACCTAAAACAACTCATCCCTCAAGAGAGATAGAGAGCATTTCCTTTATGTACACATCTTTCACATTAGAGAAGACAGGCTTTGTACTGACTTGACATTCATCTGTGTTACCTAGCTTTATCACAAAAGAAGGTGGTAAGTAAATAGATATTTGAATAAAAGCATTTTTCTCCTATAATTTTGGTGAGATGTTTCATACCCAACACCATGAATACTGTAGGTGCTTTCTCTGACCTTACAGAACCCCCATTTTGCACATCATTGCCTCGTTACGCTGTATCTTATCCCCGCAGACCCACCCGATGGCTCCCCCTCCTGTTCTGTGGAGGCGGCTCTGAATTACACCTCTCTGAGACTCTTCTGCTCTTGGCCTGGCGGATTACCCTCCCCGTCTCTCCACTGGACCGGACTTGTAAACACTGCCAACACCAACACTGCCGTCTTGCTGCCATCTGAAGGCCTCAACTCCAACAGCTTATTTACTTGCATGGGCTCCCACCTGGCACTCAAACAATCAATAGAGTGCAGCACACGTACATGTAAGAAACAAAGAAAAAGGAAGTTTTTTATGCTCATTGTTCACGTCTCACTTAAACCTCTTTCCCTCCACTAGATATTCCCCCTGCAGAGCCGGAGTGTTTTGCCTATGTGACTAACAATAAACAGTATCTGATGCTGTCCTGCTCCTGGGATGGAGGGGCCCCGAAAGCCTTGGTGTGGTGGGAGGGCCCAGATGGCCAGGCCAAAGGCGGAGAAGAAAACTCCAACATCCTGATCCTTCGCTACGGCACCGCCCGCAGCGGGAAACCCTACACCTGCCATGCTAAGCATCCACTTCTGGTCCAAACCAAAACCTGCAGGCTCACACTGGGTCAGTGCACATTGTCAGACACACCTGACAAGAAAATGGCAAATATGATTCGTTAATCAATTCATTTATGCATTGTCCCCTGTAGAGGCTCCTGTATTGCTGACACAGCGCAGAGTTGTGTCTGTATACGAGGGGAGTGACGTTCAGCTCACCTGCAACCTGAGAGCCAACTACCTTCCTGTCAGTGAAATCACCTGGTTTAACAATCAGGGTGTGGGCGTCCTAGACACCTCAAAGTACGCACTGCTGCAAACATCTGCATGGGCCAATCTGACTGTGAGAGACACAGATGAGACTCAAGACAGCGGCGAGTACAGGTGCTCCACTTCCAACGCAGTGGGAGGAACTGAAATCAATGTCACTTTAGTGATCAAGAGTAAGTTTTTGATTTTATCTATATCGGTTGTCTTACTACCAGAGCTTTTGAAAGGAGTAGTTTGACATTTTGGGAAAAACAATTGCTTACTTGCTGAGTTAGATAAAAAGATTGATACCACATCTGTATGAGAAATATGAAGCTGCAGCCTTCAGAGAGCTGGAACCCAGGGACAGCAGCAGGCCCTGCGCAAAACCAAAATGTAAAAAGATCAAATTGTGGTGGTATGGGGGATACACATAGACTATTTATTGGTTTTATTTGTCTCTTTAACAGGGTACCCCATACCACCCAATGTGACCCTGGTCAAAGTGATGTACAACAGCCGACAGCGTAACGAGGTGGGGCTGGAGTGGCAGGTAGAGAATGAAGGAGGAGGAGGATGGACAGGTTTCATCCTGCAGCACATATGGGTGTCAGAGCGACCAGGAAGGAGAGGCAGCAACAATGTTTCAAAGCAGGAGATGGAGGAGAGGATCAGTCCACCAGACTGGTACTCTAATATCATCCAGGACCCAGAAGTCAGGATCTATACAGTAGGGAGACTGACATCGACCGTTACCTACAAGTTCCGCATCACGCCTGTCAACCACCGCACTGTCGGACATCCTTCTGCTGCAAAGACTCCAGGTATAATAAATGAACAGAGTGAGGAAAGTATGGTCAGATACGGGATTTATGGCAGAGAACTGAGCAAAGACAGGGGCTTGAGTTAGGGATGTCTTAACAAATAGATGATAAATAAAACAGGCAGGAGAAAAACAATTATAATGTGACATTTTAAAAAGGTGACAGGTGAGTTAGGCGATTATTCAAAGATTACGGATGCTGGTGTCCTGCTGTGATTGCTGTTAAGATGACTTTGATGACAGTCTAACATTTTTCTTTTTCTTTTTTGTTATCCACTTAGGTGAAAGACTCATACACAAACAAAAAACACAGACAAACAATGACACACACCTCACAGCTTCACACCTTCCACTCCCTTCCTGTTTACCTCCTTCCCTGCCCTACTCCTTACCTTTCCTCTAACTGGTCCTGTGTGCTTCTTCTTGTAAATTATTTGTGTTAATCGTACCATATATATCAGGATTTGACTGCTCTAACCAAGCCAGGGGATTGTTTAGGGCTTGTAGGTCAGGTGTCAGGGTAGGATAGGCCAGTGGTTTTCAACCCCTATACGGCATCAGTTAATGCACACCTACGCTCAGTTTAACAGGGTTGACTTTAAAGTGAGCCTATGTAACTTTTGCTGAACAGCGACTAGAAGTGACAAGTACAAGATAATGGTAAATGCTTAAACAAAGTGTAGCAGAACCACAAGTGAAAAAATGTAAGCTACTGGTCATACCAGACCAAGTAAGGCTGCAGCAGCAAAACCACACAGTGTATTAAACCTACAATTATGAAAGAATGTGTTATTTCCTCTTTCAAAAGCTACAGTCTTGCTGTACATAATTATTTTGTCAACAAATTGAACAACGCTGACATGGGTTGAGAACCACTAAAGGTAGCTGAAAATATGAAAAAGATGTGAGACACTTATCAAGTGCAGAAACTGTTTTCTTAGAGGTGTACTATTTTGCAATGTGTAACTGTGATGTGTTGCAGCGGAACCACGCTACAATGTGTACCCTGCTGTGATTGGAGCAGCTATAGGCGGGATGCTCTTTGCAGCCTTCCTAACAGCGCTGCTGCTCGTGTTCATAATCCGCAACCGCAACAACAATCCTCGTGAGTCCCATACACAAGCACCAAGTTCCTAATGACTTGATTTAAAAAAAACAAAAACATTGTCCAATTATGTTGCATTAATGTTCTGTGTTTCTTCTCCCAGGATTACATGACATGCTGTTTGGTTTGTGAGTATCTGTAATACTTTCTATATACAGTATAATAGCAGCAATGAAAAATGTGCAGTTTAATGATGTTGTCAGCCAATTCTGTTTACAGACATGCTATTAAAACTGTTTTTTTCATTTGGTGTGTCCAGGCAGCATAGCCAGTCAAGAGAAAACATCAACTTCCCAGAGGATGAATTGGAAGGCAGGTCAGAGGGAGGAATAGAGGAGATTGGTGGATCATCCAGTCCAGGCAAGATGCACCCACATCAAACACATATTCATGCAAACCTAAAGATGGGCTTTGCATGTCAGATTTACCACACTGCTAGTCTCGCATTGCCAGATCTAAGTCCACAGCACTGTGTAGTGAGGTCTGGCTACACCATAGATACATTATGGGATAGGAGAAAAAAAAACTTTGCATTACTTTAAACCAGTCACAACCGTCTTGGGCTGCGCTAAGTTCAGGACACAATTTAAAAGGTGCCATTTTCAACGTATGGCTTACTAGCTCGAAGTTTGTTGTTGTTTCCCATAGCAAATCCATGTTATTTTGATAGAAAAATTGGAAACCAAAACAGTTTATATCTTGGTTCCATGATGGCGCCCCCGTCTGCACTGATCCATTGAAAATACATTTAGTTCTCCATCTACCTAGATGAAGAACAGCCAATCAAATCTTGCATAAAGCAGTTAAGTCAGCGTTCTAAGTAGACGGTCACACTGAGTCAGACAGCAGCTTTCTACACAACACAACAGCCAGAGACTTTGAACAACAACCACATTAGCTCTCCTTCTTATCTAACTTAAAGGGTAATTTTGGGTTTTTTCAACCTGAACTCCATTTCCTCATGCATTTGTGTCTAATAGACTGATCTGAACAAAAGTCTTTGAAATTGGTCCAGTATTGAGCGAGAATGCAGTGACAGACCCTTGCGAACGGGGCTGCAATGTAACCTACTGGGGCAATTGTGCACTCTCGATTTTTGTCCACTAAAAGTGTTTCTTTTTGCCACTGACAGGCTCAGATTGTTAGTAAAAGTATCTGACAACATTATCGATCTCAAGAGGTGAATTTTTGTCCAAAGACAGCGATGTAGAGAGAGGAACACAAGTCGGAAAAAAGGCGTCCCGGGAGTCTGTTGTTTTGGAGTAGGCTACAGAAATGATTGCATTGCAGTCCTGCGAGGGCCGGTCACTGCGTTCTCGCTCAATACTGGACCACTTTCAAAGATTTTTGTTCACATCAGTCTATTAGACACAAATGCATGGGGAAATGGGACCAGGTTGAAACAAATAAAAATGACCCTTTAAAAACATAAACATGACTATTCCTACACCATATTCATCAGGGAAAAGTGCACTGCTAACGTCAGTTTGTAGGCAAGTTATCTAGGAATTTATCAAATTCAAAAAGCTAACTCCTAGTGAATAATTTGTGTTACATTTAAAGGTGCAGCACACTAACCCAGGTGTTTCCAATTGTTGGTTGATTAGGCTGAAGTTTGGCAATTTACACGAGAAGGCTGTTTTCATATACATCTGCTAAAGGGGTAAAGTTTAGTAGTAGTAATCCAGTGCTCAAACTTTTGAAATAAATATTTGCATATTAGACTATGGATTTTTCTGAGGGAGGAGTAGATTTAATTCCAATATTTTTTAACAAGGTAATTTAACTTTTTTGTGGAGAAACCATATTAGACCATATAATTCAAGTATTTTTTGTATGCCATAAAAAGTGTGGAGGGTAGCAGTGTAAGTTGTTCCTTTGACTTTCATATACAATCTTACATTGACAAGTTATAATAAAATAACACATAAAGCTTTAAGTATTTTAAATCATGTAGTCATCTTGTGAGCTCATCAGATTTTATGAACAGTCGGTTTCGACCATCAGCAGTAATACTAAACTAATAATCTTGTTGCTCATCTACCTGATGCTGAACCTTGTCGCTGGTCTTTTCCAGGTCCAACCATGGCTTTACCCCGGGCAGCTTCACCCCTCACCACCTCACCTGCGAGTGCCACCCCCGCCACCAGCCAAGCCCCTCCCCCTGGAGACGACAATGAACCTGTCAGCGTCACCATCACCGTCAAGGCTACAGGCTCATAGTCATACATGTAGGCTATATCACGGACTCCTTCGGTTGTAATTTTACCTGGAATTAAAGGTTGTGCTGACAGTTTGGACAATTATTACAGTATGTAGCATGTGACCTAGATCTCAACTCAACTACATTTACAGTTACAAGCATATATTTCGCTACAACACTTTGATCTTTTGATTTTTACATTAATGCTATGTATGTATACTGCTTAGCCAACAGGAGTGTTTTTTTTTTTAACCAGAACCCCTTTTTGTTGTAGCAGGTACCTACAGGGCTTGAACAGCACCTGCTGCTTCCTTATCAAACAATTTCACTTTTATATTTGCATGGATACTGAACATTGGAGTTACCTCATATTAAACCCTAAAATTATTATTTTTTTTGAGTCTGTGTTCATCTTCATTATATGCATCAGTTATAGCAGAACATTTAGTTCACAATGTTGGTCTTTTAATAATTTATTCAAGAGTCTGGACTGTGTCATTTCAAACATAATCAGAACAAATCACACAATACACTTGCCTAATCCCTATGTGCAGGCACGTGCACACATAGACATCAATTAAAGTGCACTTATTTCTTGGGTGCTCTTTTTTTTAAAAACTAATTAATATATATATATATATATATACACACAAACTGGCCTTTTTTCACTTGAGCCCCTGCCCCCCAAAATGTCTGTGCACGTGCCTGCCTATGTGTACCTACCTTTGGCAATCATCACTCTTGAACACAGAATAACTAACTCTTTGAGGTAAGGATTTAACTTAAGTCTTTGGAAAATGTCCACCCGCCTGGTATCTAACACTTAACGGGTTAACTTCTCACAAGGATAGAAGTACAATAAAACAAGAGTCTACACAAACATACACTTAAACACTTAAAGAGAACAGCAGGATACATTTCAAATACCAATAGAGGAGGCGGCAGCGGCTAGCTAACGTGGCTAATCGTGTTAACACGGTTAACAGTGCTAACGCGACTCCAAGAGAGGGTGGTTCAATACAGGGAGTACAGACTGAGCCCCAGGTGTCCCACCTGAGCTGCATACATAATGTCAGACCGACAGCGCAGACAATGGCAAAAGTTGACATGTGATCTCAGCCAGCATCAGCTTGGTCCTCTTGTGGGTGTGGGAGTTTATTTAGTTTATTTTTATTTGGACTCAAAGTTGAACGGCCTTTTATTCTCTGTCTGTTGATCCGCCATTTTAAGTCAGCGGTAGGGACTTGTATGCTCCCGATCCCAATTTCTGAGTACAATAGAACGCAGCATAAACAGCAGAGACAAACTCCACCTGGGGCAGACAGAGGAAACCAACCCCTGCTAACTGACGTAAGAAGCGTCACTAACTGAGCGCTCCATTTACATTTAGGGCGGGAAAATGACCACCGACATTCAGATTGTATTACTTAACAAAGCAGCAAATACAAGCGTTTTCATCAGTGGGTCATATGCTCAACCATTGTTTTAACTCACTTTTTGATAGATAAGTACTTTCTAGACAAATGAAAATGCATGCAAATTACATGAAAATAGTAAATGTACTAATACCACACTATAAAAATACTCTGTTACAAGTAAAAGTACTGCATTGTAAATGTTACTTAAGTAAAAGTAAGTATCATCGGGAAAATGTACTTAAAGTATTAAAAGTAAAAGTACTGAAATGCATAAAAAAACTGACATTTTGGAAACTGGAAACGACCTCCTTAAGCTGTGTGTCACAACCACAGTTTGAAAACCTTGTCCTTTAGATAAACATCGCTGAAAGACACACCATGTCTTCCACCAATATTTATACTTGGGTTATAAGGAAAGATGCATATTGACATCAGGCAGCTAGTGGATAGTGAGGAGATGTTTGCTGTACGGGACAAAAAATATTGTAGCCTAAAAAACGCGTGACATTGCTTAGAGCACCTTTAAGGTAGGATTTCATAAAACATACATTTTCTTTGTATAGAAAAACAGAACAGAAACAAAAGAAAATCATGGCTGCTCTTCTGTAAAACAGACCCTGTGTAGTGAAGAGTGAGGAATAGTGGACCCAAATGCAGGGAGAGGCAGGCAGGAGATGGCTTGAGTTCAGGGATTTATTGGTTAACAAAAAACAGCAGCTCAGAGGCTGGAAAAACCACACAAAGAAACTCAGAGAAAAATACAAAAGCAACAGGAAAAACACAGGCTGACGGCAACTCGGGCAGGAAACAAAAGGAGCAAACTTACAGGGACAGGACACAACGGAATACAAAAAGACACAAAACAATCTGACACCAGAGAAAAGAAACACAGGGGCTAAATAAACTAGGTAACGAGAAGACGCTAGACAGGTGACACCAGGGCTGGGGAACAGGTGGAGCACATCAGACAATCACACAGGCGGGAAAACACAAAGTAAAGCTAGATAAGACAAGACAGAAAACAGACTATCAAAATAAAACAGGAAACCAGAACAACAGACAGGAAACATGAGATAAACTAAACACAGAGACTTGACACAACAAGATACGACACAACAGGGAACAGAAATATACAGAATAATGCAAAAAAAAAAACAGAAAATGTACAAAACCATAACACCCTGAGCCTGTGTTGCTAGAAAATTGACAGACATTGTGAGATATATTATATAAAGAAATTACAAATTGATTGAAATTTGGGACTTATTAAGAGGCATTGGTTATATTTTCTTACAAGGAGGGAGGTATGTCTTCTTTTGAAGCCAGTCTGAATACTCTTGACAGCTCTCACTGGGCTGGTCCCATGGCAACTGACAAAAGAAGCAACACAAAGACAAGTGATGAAATGTTCCCACACATGTATACCTGAAAGCGCAAAGAGAAGAAATATCTCAGAACAGTTGCAAATTAGCATGTTACATTTTCTCCACACATGTAGAAAGCTCAGATCATGTATGAATTCCTGAAAATGGTCAGTGTTGTCAGGTGTACGATAATTGTTGTATCTTTATTTTATTTTTTTACAATAGTTCAGCTCCTCTGATTCAAAAATGTTGAGCAAAGAAACTAGTAAGAAAAAACTGTTACAGTGGAATACAAACTATTTCATATACATTTGATGCTCAAGCGGATCTGAAGTAGGGCAAGTTACATAAAAAAAATCACTATGATGAAAGGTTTTATATGTTAAGCTATTTCTCAAAGGGTAAAAGTCATTGAACTTCAGAAAACTTTAAAAAGGCTTATATATAAATACAAAGAACAAACATGACATTCCTATTTAAAATATTAGTTGCATGCATACAGCATGTTGTGCCATTAAAGTGAATTAAATCTGAATATAAAAAGGACTTCACACTGCATTCCAGTGTGATAAACTTAAGAGAAATATTATGACTACATCCTCTTATTCAAACCTATTATTATATTCATATTTATGTAATTTCACTCTATTGCGGTTATTTTGAATATGGTTGATAAACTAAGCCCTTATTGATATGTGGCTGACTCAGTGTCTGTTTAGACTCTGCTGCATTTCTGTCTCTACAAAGTGAGGAAAACTGATCTCTATCCTGCTTTCATTCATGATGCAGGCTTCATATTACATACTTATGGCTCCACTTAACAGTTCCTCAACAGTTGTTCTCTTTTATAAACACATCACTCACATTAGGAGTCTTTAAAAACACTAAATATGAATAGATGAGTATGATGGAATTGTGTATGTGCAGGTCCAGCAACTTTAGATCTTTAAATGTTGCCCTGCAGAGTGTCGTGGTCAGAGCATGTCGCTGGGAGGAAACACAAACCACTGCTGAAAGATGCCAGATTTCTAAATCTATTTTACATTTTTCATTTACAAGTCGCCCAATGTGACTAGAAATAGAGGGAAATATAGCCTTTTGTTGTTTGTGTAGTCTATAAGATCTTTTTGTCTCTAAACTTGTACTGAAACAAAGGACAAAATAAGATCCAAGACCACTTGTAACTATAAACCACTTGTAACCCCTCATTTCTTGGGTGAACCCACCGTAATACTGGAAGAAAAGATGACTGTTTATAACTGTATGAAGTAATCATCAGCATTCCCACTTTTTGTCACACACAACACCACAGTTTGAACAGGGTGAAAATGTAAAAATGTGCTCACAATGAATATGAAAAAAAGATTTAAGTGCAGATAAACATGAAAGACCTGTGTGAAGGAATGTTATGTTCAGTGTTCATAGTCAGGTGTGCTCATATTGCATGTGTGTATGTGGAAGGCTAATCTATCCACTCATGCGTCTATCTTATATAATTGATGAGCACAGTATCACCATGTTATTCTAACCCTGCAGGAGAAAGAAAAAAGGATAGAGGGATAGAGAGAAAGGAAAATAATTTAGCTCAAATCAGTTTAGGGAAGCCATTAACAAGCAGTTTGTGTAGTCCGAGCTTGACCTTTTTATCATCTCTGCTACATTTTTTGGAGTAAAGTGGTGGTTGGACTCAGGATCATCATGATACCATGGTGGCCCAACTGCTAGGGCTGGTCTTTTTATTTCTACCTACCAACCTGGTCACCTTTATCACATATGGTAAGGGTTTTCCAATGTCTTTAGATTAATTTGCAATTATCTGAATTGCAGTTAGAAATTGGTTTTCCATATAACATAATTTGAATGTTTGATGAACATATTAAGACAAAAATTCTTCATCATTTATAGACTTTCAGTAGAATCTGTAATTCTGTTCGAATTTAAGATTGGGATTATAGCAAAACAAATACTTGCTATTGGAGGTTGATAGTTTCATAACAATATATTGACAATATTCTTTGTTATGAATGTATATAAAAACAAACAAAACTGTATCACATATTACACAAATTTGTAACCATGATTTCTACACAGTGGGAAATTTTACAGTTAAAATATAAAAATTGTCAGCGCTGTTTGGTGAAAAAAAAAAAATGGTGTCATTACCGTTTCTGTACTGCATTTATTGGTCCTTAACACATACACTAATACCAATATGTCTGCCATGAGCTGATATCAATGGACATATTGGCCTGGCCAATTTATCAGCCTCTAATTATGAGCTAAAATTGAAATAGAAGATGTTTTGAAATGTTTTGTTTTACAGTGTGTGAAGAGTTTTCTTCTAATGTAATGCATAACAGTGGAACAGCTCACTGAAACTGTGAATTTAGAGTTAACAGAGAATGAGAATGGCTAAGAAAGCCAAAGATGGTTGACAAATTGAACGGGGCTGGGAGAATAATTTGACTAATTCATTATCTGTTTTGGAATCCCTTATTGAACTATTAGTGTGTCTGAAACTTAACAGTGTAATCAATCCTGTAACTGAACACTGGCAGGGCACACAACACCACCATCTCCTTTTCTTTCACTCACACACACACACACACACACACACACACACACACACACACACACACACACACACACACACGTTTGCTTGCATGTCAGTGTTTCCTCTCCCTCCTTCAGCGGTGGAGATCAATCCCAAATGGGAGGTGGTGTACCAGGACACCAGTGTGTATGGAGTGGTGGGCAAAGCGGTGATCCTGGAATGCGGTCCCACCTTACCTGACATGTACATATGGAGCTTCACCATGCCTGGAACTGAAGCTATAAGAGCTGTGGTGTATGATTTGGGGAAAGGACAAAGGATCCAGCAGCTGGCCCAGATGCTTGGACAGCTCACGGTCATCTCGAACAGTGCAGCTGTGAGCATCGAAAACCTGCCTCTGGCTGCACACGGCCTGTTCACCTGCCAGGCTTTCTATGACATGGAACAGGAGCCCAAAGTCTTCTACTACTATGTGCACCTCACTGTCAGAGGTAAGACTACCTGCACTCTGAAACACTTACCTTCATCAGGCAGGGGCGTAGCTAAGGGTGTGTGTGCTTGTGTGGAATGGGGGGGGGTCTCTTCATATGAAAGCAGATGAAGAACAATGTTCTTCAGAGATCGTAAACGTACCTAACTGTGTGACTTTGTCTTTAATACAGTTCCCGTCAGTAAACCTTACCTACTGATGAGTGATGTATCTCCGGTGGAGGGATCTACAATGTGGATGCGCTGCAATCTGGAAAATGGCACTGGACCTATCCAGTATGTGTGGCAGTATGAGACCTCAAGCGGCAACATCTCAGCCTTTGCACAGGGAAACACCAACATTATCAACGTGACCAACATCAATCGCAACCACACCGGCTGGTACCGCTGTGTGGCCAGCAACGCCGTCAACAGCGAGAGCTCTAACTGGTTATGGCTGGACACCATCTGTGAGTATTTGGGAGTTTGGGTGTATCTTTTTATGCTTTTATATCTTTTACTTTCCTTCTTTGGCATTTGGTGTGTGAGTAATCAATAAATTGTGAGGACATGCAGCTTTAGCATTTGTCACACTCAGAGAAAATGTAACCATGTGTCATGCAATGAATGATAACTTTGAGTCATCACCTAACAACATTATCAAACCTGCTTGTACTATATATGTTAATACTTGAATTCCAGTGGTCTAAATTTGAGGTACGGACGCTGAGCTCATGATCTCTTATAGGCAGACTGTAAAGTTGATGTGAGAAGAGAGAATGAAGCAGGAGGTGTCTCCTGTTAGTTGTGTTCGTAACATGTCTGTGTCTTTCATATCTTGAGTGTGTGCATGTCTTTTCTCCTCAGTTGGCCCGGATATCCCTCAGATAGACGTGACTCCGTACAGTATAACAGAGCGGGGATATTCAGCCCTGGAGAGAGAGACTGTCTCTTTACTGTGTCAAGCCCAGTCCAACCCGGCCAGTCAGTATGTCTGGTTCTACAACAACTCCCAGGTCTACACCGGGCCGCAGTTAAACATCACTAAGATCCTACGCATGCACACCGGCGACTACACCTGCTCGGCAGAGAACACCTACCTCAACACCCGCTCCAAAAAAACCATCAGCCTGACTGTCTACTGTGAGTGTGAGCTGTGACCTCTTATCGCCTTTGATTTTCGTCATTATTAACACTAAACATCCTACTCAAACACAACTTCCTTTTCACTTTTAATTAACTCTCTCCTGTTTTCAGTGTTACGCAGAAACCTTTTTTGCCTCTTCTGTTTTAATTCATTATAATTATGGAGGTTGTCTGTGAACTTAATCTCGTGCCATGTGATGAATGATAACTTTGAGTCATCACCTAACATTATCAAACCTGCTTGTACTGTATATGTTAATACTTGAATTCCAGTGGTCTGAATTTGAGGTACGGAGACAGTGCTGTAGCTACCATTGCAGACGCTGAGGTCATGATCTCTTATAGGCAGACTGTAAAGATGATGTGAGAAGAGAGAATGAAGCAGGAGGTGTCTCCTGTTAGTCGTATTTGTAACATGTCCGTGTCCTTCATATCTTGAGTGTGTGCATGTCTTTCTCCGCAGTTGGCCCGGATATCCCTCAGATAGACATGACTCCATACAGCATAACAGAGCAGTATTCAGCCCTGGAGAGAGAGACTGTCTCTTTACTGTGTCAAGCCCAGTCCAACCCGGCCAGTCAGTACGTCTGGTTCTACAACAACTCCCAGGTCTACACCGGGCCGCAGTTAACCATCACTAAGATCTTACGCATGCACACTGGCGACTACACCTGCTCGGCACAGAACACCTACCTCAACACCCGCTCCAAAAAAACCATCAGCCTGACTGTCTACTGTGAGTGTGATCTGTGACCTCTTATCGCCTTTGATTTTTATCATTATTAACACTGAACATCCTACTCAAACACAACTTCCTTTTCACTTTTAATTAACCCTCTCCTGTTTTCAGTGTTACGCAGAAACCTCCTTTGCCTCATCTGTTTTAGTTAATTATAATTACGGAGGAGCCTTTCCGGGGAACCATCACCTTATCGTGGTGGAGAGGTTTGTGTGTCCCTATGAACCTGAGGGCTATGTTGTCTGGAGCTTGGTGCTCCTGGTAGGGTCTCACATGGCAAAGTGGTCTCAGGTGAGAGCCAGACAAAGAATGGTTCAAAAACCCTATGAGAAAATGAGGAAGCCCTCGTTTTCCCGGAGGAAGCCCGGGGCCCCCGTCTGGAGCCAGGCCCAGATGGAGGGCTTGTCAACGAGCGTCTGGTGGACGGGTTTGCCACGACTTGGCACCTCCCTCTCCATCCCATGTGCCCACCACATGTGGGAGGAACCGCTGGGGTCGGGTGCGCTGCCACACGGGTGGCAGTAAAGGTCAGGGACCTCGACGGACCAGACCCGGGCAGCAGAGGCTGGCTCTGGGGACGTGGAATGTCACCTCTCTGTGGGAGAAGGAGCCGGAACTGTGGGAAGTGGAGCGCTAACAATTAGATCTGATGGGGCTTACCTCTACACACAGTCTTGGTTCTGGAACTATACTCCTGGATAGGGGTTGGACTCTTTTCTTCTTCAGAGTTGCCCAGGGTATGAGGCACCGGGCGGGTCTGGGGATACTCACAAGCCCCCGGCTGAGCGCCGCTACGTTGGAGTTTACCCCGGTGGACGAGAGGGTCGCCTCCCTACACCTGCAGGTTGTGGGGGGAAAACTCTGACTGTTGTTTGTGCATATGCACCAAACAAAAGTTCGGAGTATTCGGCCTTCTTGGAGACTTTGAATGGAGTCCTGCATGGGGCTCCAGTGGGGTACTCCAGGAACGGCCTACCTGATCTAAACCCGAGTGGTTGTTCGTTGTTGGACTTCTGTGCTAGTCATGGATTGTCTATAACGAACACCATGTTCGACCATAGGGATGCTCATAAGTGCACTTGGTACCAGAGCACCCTAGGCCAAAGGTCAATGATTGATTTTATAATCGTTTCAGCTGATCTGAGGCCGTATGTGTTGGACACTCGGGTGAAGAGAGGGGCGGAGCTGTCAACCGATCACCATCTGGTGGTGAGTTGGGTAAGGGGGTGGGGGAAGACTCTGGACAGACCTGGTAAGCCTAAACGGGTAGTGCGGGTAAATTGGGAATGTCTGGAGGAGGCCCTGTCCGACAGACTTTCAACTCACACCTCAGGCTGAGCTTTTCGTGCATCCCTGTGGAGGCTGGGGGCATTGAACCCGAGTGGACAATGTTCAAGGTTTCCATTGCTGAAGCTGCGGCGGGGAGCTGTGGTCTTAGGGTCCTGGGTACCTCAAGAGCGGTAACCCACGAACACCGTGGTTGACAACGGTGGTCTGGGAAGCTATCCGACTGAAGAGTCTTTCCGGGGTATGTTATCCCAGAGGACACCAGAGGCAGTTGCAGGGTACCGAAGGGATGAGGATCAGCACCTCTAAATCTGAGGCCATGGTTCTCAGCAGGAAACCGATGGAATGCCTACTCCAGGTAGGGAATGAGTCCTTACCCCAAGTGAAGGAGTTCAAATACCTTGGGGTCTTGTTCGCGAGTGAGGGAACAATGGAACGGGAGATTGGTCGGAGAATTGGCACAGTGGGAGTGGTATTACATTCAATTTATCGCACCGTTGTGACGAAAAGAGAGTTGAACCAGAAGGCAAAGCTCTCGATCTACTGGTCAGTTTTCGTTCCTACCCTCACCTGTGGTCATGAAGGCTGGGTCATGACCGAAAGAACGAGATCCAGGGTACAAGCAGCCGAAATGGGTTTCCTCAGGAGGGTGGCTGGCCTCTCCCTTAGAGATAGGGTGAGAAGCACAGTCATCCGTGAGGAGCTTGGAGTAGAGCCGCTGCTCCTTTGTGTCGAAAGGAGCCAGTTGAGGTGGTTTGGGCATCTGGTAAGGATGCCCTCTGGGCGCCTCCCTAGGGAGGTGTTCCAGGCACGTCCAGCTGGGAGGAGGCCTCAAGGAAGACCCATGACTAGGTTGAGGTATTATATCTCCAACCTGGCCTGGGAACACCTTGGGATCCCCCAGTCAGAGCTGGTTAATGTGGCTCGGGAAAGGGAAGTTTGGGGTCCTCTGCTGGAGCTGCTGCCCCCGCGACCCGACCCCGGATAAGCGGACAAAGATGGATGGATGGAATTACAGAGGTTGTCTGTGATCTTAATCCCGTGCCATGCGGTGAATGATAATTTTGAGTCATCACCTAACAACATTATCAAACCTGCTTGTACTGTATATGTTAATACTTGAATTCCAGTGGTCTAAATTTAAGGTACAGAGACAATGCTGTAGCTACCATTGCGGACGCTGAGGTCATGATCTCTTATAGGCAGACTGTAAAGATGATGTGAGAAGAGAGAATGAAGCAGGAGGTGTCTCCTGTTAGTCGTGTTTGTAACATGTCCGTGTCCTTCATATCTTGAGTGTGTGCATGTCTTTTCTCCGCAGTTGGCCCGGATATCCCTCAGATAGACGTGACTCCGTACAGTATAACAGAGCGGGGATATTCAGCCCTGGAGAGAGAGACTGTCTCTTTACTGTGTCAAGCCCAGTCCAACCCGGCCAGTCAGTATGTCTGGTTCTACAACAACTCCCAGGTCTACACCGGGCCACTGTTAACCATCACTAATATCCTACGTATGAACACTGGCGACTACACCTGCTCGGCACAGAACACCTACCTCAACACCCGCTCCAAAATAAACATCAGCCTGACCGTCTACTGTGAGTGTGATCTGTGACCTCTTATCGCCTTTGATTTTCATCATTATTAACACTGAACATCCTACTCAAACACAACTTCCTTTTCACTTTTAATTAACCCTCTCCTGTTTTCAGTGTTACGCAGAAACCTCCTTTGCCTCTTCTGTTTTAATTCATTACAATTACGGAGGTTGTCTGTGATCTTAATCCCGTGCGAATGGGCCATGTCTGTAATTTGTGAAGTAAAAATTCCCCCGCAAATGACCTACCATATTTCACTGAGTACCGTGGTCCTGTGATAATATTAGTCCCGTGCGAATCGACACGTCTGTGATTTGGCGGGATTGTATACAGTAATTTGTTCAAGGTTTTTGTTTCCTGTGCGCCTTTTCATCCCTCTTGCGAAGACGGATATGGGATCGCGGGGGGCTGCGGACGACGCCTTTCATGGCCAACCAAGTCTGGACCACTGCCCGACCAGAGTCCTCCGTCCCCGAGTCCATGTGTAACAGATACTCACTTTCTATGACTATGGGCCCAGAAGAATCTTAGGTTTGACTACTGGAGCACAGAGATACTCAGACAATGGTGTTTTGAAGTTGAACAATGCCGGCTTTTTTTTATATAAAGAAATGGTAAATGGATCCACATACAACATACAATTTGACAAGAACAACAGCTTGAATGCCAAGATTCACAATTTTGGCAAATAAAGATCCTACAGTCCTTTGTTTTCTAATTCTTTAGGTGCACCTTTCTAACCTGTCACACTACACTTCAGGTTCACAGTTCAATGTTCAAGTTACTATGGAAAAAAATATATATATATATATATATACAAACATTCATTGAAATCACAATCATATACCCCTGTATAACCAAGTACAGTACAGTCTCAAGATAATTGAGCTGGTAAGACCAGTGTATGTTTCAGTCCAGGTGTACAGAAATGAATGTGTGCAAAAGCTGTCCTACCGCACCGGCGGAAGCAGTGTACATGAACAGACTCAAAACTCTTCCAGACTCCTGTGGGGGAAGGCTCGCCATCAATCCTGGGTGACACAACTTCACCAGAAAAGAACAAAACATACAAAAAAAAAAAACCTGACCTGTCAATAGTCTAGAGTCAGAGAAATATCATAAGTATCAATTATGTCAAACTATTAATTTCAATGTTATTTACCATAATTGGTAAATAACAGCATTATAATGAACAATGTAAAACTAGCTGCTTTACAATGTACACAAATTCACATTTTCAAAAGAAATACACAATATACAAAAGTGCTGTGTTAATAACATTATAAATTAAAATCTCATTAAATCAACATTCTCACCGATTCTGTGTAGCAGCCTGGGCACACCCAAAATGGCGGTACCCAGCACAACTGAGATTTCCACAACTAGCGAAATAAAAATAAACTTACTAAACATATGCACTCTTTCACGGAAGAAATATAGCGAACAACACTTGATAATGTATCCTAATTCACAATGTAGGTGTTTTACCTTGCTTGTCGAACTAGTTGAAGAAAGATAACACGGAGGAAACTCCCGGCGCGTTTTTTTTCTTTTTCTTTTGCCCAACAGATTCAATAGCAAAGCAGTCAAGTTCCACCGAGGCCCCACGGATGCAAAGAACCGACTAACCGTCAAGATGTCTGCAAAATCTAACACCAATATATGTAACTTCTCAAGCTCTTGACAATAAAACGGCAGGATTTCTCTGTAAACTCATGTTATCTCTCCTCACGCTAGTCTCTCTCCCGCAGCTCTTTTTCTTTAGCTCCGAACGGTAGGCCGTGCCATCATTCCTACCCGCGCCCGATTGGCCCAAACGGACATGTCAATCACCCCGCCCGCTCACCGCGACTGGACAACGCCTCAAACCCACATACCCACATGCATTCTCCAGCAACTTGTCCACATGCATGCACACAGTGATCCAATTCACCCATTAATCACCACTATATACATATACATATATTCCATTAGCCCAAGGTCATATGGGTTACACATGCACTCCCCGCGGCTTTGTCCAAGGGCTGACGGTGATGCTGTGTGGGTGCCGCCGGGACGGGGATAGGGTATGTGCCCCATGTAACCTCTACTGGGCCTGGGCCAAAAAGATACGTAACCCCGACCCAAGTGTGGTGCGGTGGCCTCTCCCTGGCCGTCCTCCGAGCGCCTCCGGGTAGCCAACTCATGGGGTACAGATATTTCTGTAAATTCAAGTAAAAGCAGGCTTCGCTTATCCCCTGTGAATGCGCCCCACGAAACGCAGATGTGGTGGGGCAATTTCTAAATCACACGAGGTCCCTAGATGATACTAATCCCGTGCGAATAGGGCTTAAGACTTCAAAACAGACCAAAAAGCTTGCACGCACGCACGTCATTATTTGTTGTCATACTGTTTTGTTTTTGCTGAGTTTATGCATTTCTGCTTGTTACTCAGATCATGTGTCTGACCTAAAACAACTCATCCCTCAAGAGAGATAGAGAGCATTTCCTTTTTGTACACATCTTTCACATTAGAGAAGACAGGCTTTGTACTGACTTGACATTCATCTGTGTTACCTAGCTTTATCCTAAGAAAAAGTTGTAAGTGAATAGGTATCTAATTTTCTTCCTATAAATTAAGATGTTTTATTGCCAACACCCTGAACACACGGGCACATTTTGCCTCGTTACGCTGAATCTTATCCCCGCAGACCCACCTGATGGCTCCCCCTCCTGTTCTGTGGAGGCAGCTCTGAATTATACTGCTTTGAGACTCCTCTGCTCTTGGCCCGGCGGATTACCCTCCCCCTCTCTCCACTGGACCGGACTCATGAATCAAGTGGGCCAAGATGAGGCTGGCACAGGGCAGCAAACAAATCCACTGACCAATACTGCCGTCTTGCTGCCATCTGAAGGCCTCAACTCCAACAGCTTGTTTACTTGCATGGGCTCCCACCTGGCACTTAAATATTCAACAGAGTGCAGCACACGCACATGTAAGAAACAAAGAAAGAGGACGTTTTTTTATGCTCATTGTGATCACACATCACTTAAACCTCTTTCCCTCCACTAGATATTCCCCCTGCAGAGCCGGAGTGTTTTGCCTATGTGACTAACAATAAACAGTATCTGATGCTGTCCTGCTCCTGGGATGGAGGGGCCCCGAAAGCCTTGGTGTGGTGGGAGGGCCCAGATGGCCAGGCCAAAGGCGGAGAAGAAAACTCCAACATCCTGATCCTTCGCTACGGCACCGCCCGCAGCGGGAAACCCTACACCTGCCATGCTAAGCATCCACTTCTGGTCCAAACCAAAACCTGCAGGCTCACACTGGGTCAGTGCACATTGTCAGACAAACCCGACAAGAAAATAGCAAATATATTTCGTTAATCAATTTATTTATGCATTGTCCCCTGTAGAGGCTCCTGTATTGCTGACACAGCGCAGAGTTGTGTCTGTATACGAGGGGAGTGACGTTCAGCTCACCTGCAACCTGAGAGCCAACTACCTTCCTGTCAGTGAAATCACCTGGTTTAACAATCAGGGTGTGGGCGTCCTAGACACCTCAAAGTACGCACTGCTGCAAACATCTGCATGGGCCAATCTGACTGTGAGAGACACAGATGAGACTCAAGACAGCGGCGAGTACAGATGCTTCGCTTCCAATGCAGTGGGAGGAACTGAAATCAATGTCACTTTAGTGATCAAGAGTAAGTTTTATATTTTATCTATATTGGTTGTCTTACTGCTAGAGCTTTTCAAAGGACTAATTTGACATTTTGGGAAAAACGTTTGCGAACTGTACGGAAAATATGAAGCTGCAGCCATCAGAGAGCTGGAACCCAGGGACAGCAGCAGGCCCTGCGCAAAACCAAAATGTTAAAAGAATTGTGGTGTAACAGGGGTACACATGAGTATTTACTGGTTTTATTTGTCTCTTTAACAGGGTACCCCATGCCACCCAATGTGACCCTGGTCAAAGTGATGTACAACAGCCGACAGCGTAACGAGGTGGAGCTGGAGTGGCAGGTAGAGAATGAAGGAGGAGGAGGATGGACAGGTTTCATCCTGCAGCATATATGGGTGTCAGAGCAACCAGGAAGGAGAGGCAGCAACAATGTTTCAAAGCAGGAGATGGAGGAGAGGATCAGTCCACCAGACTGGTACTCTAATATCATCCAGGGCCCAGAAGTCAGGATCTATACAGTAGGGAGACTGACACCGACCGTTACCTATCAGTTCCGCATCACGCCTGTCAACCACCGCACCGTCGGACATCCTTCTGCTGCAAAGACTCCAGGTATAATAAGTGAACAGAGTGAGGAAAGTATGGTCAGATACGGGATTTATGGCAGAGAACTGAGCAAAGACAGGGGCTTGAGTTAGGGATGTCTTAACAAACAGATGATGAAAATACATGCAGGAGAAAAATGACAGGTGACAGGTGAGTTATGTGATTATTTATTATTGTGTGTGTGTGTGTGTGTGTGTGTGTGTGTGTGTGTGTCTGTGTGTGTGTGTGTGTGTGTGTGTGTGTGTGTGTGTGTGTGTGTGTGTGTGTGGGGAGTCTTCCTGTAAAAGCAGATTAAGAACATGTTCCTCAGAGTCCGTAAACATACCTACATGTGTTTTGACCTAGTCATGAAGACAGTTCCCGTCAGTAAGCCTTACCTACTGATGAGTGATGTATCTCCGGTGGAGGGATCTACAATGTGGATGCGCTGCAATCTGGAAAATGGCACTGGACCTATCCAGTATGTGTGGCAGTACGAGACCCGCAGCGGCAACATCTCAGCCTTTGCACAGGGAAACACCAGCATTATCAACGTGACCAATGTCAACCGCAACCACACCGGCTGGTACCGCTGTGTGGCCAGCAACACCGTCAACAGCGAGAGCTCTAACCGGTTATGGCTAGACACCATCTGTGAGTATTTGGGAGTTTGGGGTAGGATTTGGGTCTGGTCAAATAAAAAAATAAATAAACCATAGATAAATCCATTTTATTTCTACTTTGTATAATACAAACCCTCAAATGCCATACAACCATGGCAACAGACCTATTATATACTGTTTTCAGATTCAAACTTGTATTTTGTGATTCTACAAGAACATGTTTGATTACATGCTTTAATGTTCAAAAAACACTTTATTTTTCTCATACTGCCCATGGCTGCTGCTGCACCTGTATTCAGCCTCACCCCTATTTGTCACCGGGCGCGTCTGTGCTGCGTTCCGGAGGACCAAACATAGGTGTTATGTGACACCAAGCCGAGAGTAGAAAAAAACCTTGAAAGCAGAGCGTTAAGAACATTGGGAAATCTGAGGTTTTTGCTCACAGGGATTTCTCTGAAATATGTTTACTTCATTATTTAAAGCTCTGGCCACGTTTAACATGAAATTATATTGTAACATTATAGATATGACAGAAATTACAGAAAAGCATTAGGTAACAATCTCAGCATTTGTCACACTCAGAGAAAATGTAACCATGTGCCATGGGTTGAATGATAACTTTGATAAGTCATCACCTAACAACATTATCAAACCTGCTTGTAGTGTGCATGGTAATATTTGAACTCCAAAAGTCTGAATTTGAGGTACGGAGACCGTGCTGTAGCTACCATTGCAGACGCTGAGGTCATGATCTCTTATAGGCAGACTGTAAAGATGATGTGAGAAGAGAGAATGAAGCAGGAGGTGTCTCCTGTTAGTCGTGTTTGTAACATGTCTGTGTCCTTCATATCTTGAGTGTGTGCATGTCTTTTCTCCGCAGTTGGCCCGGATATCCCTCAGATAGATGTGACTCCGTACAGTATAACAGAGCGGGGATATTCAGCCCTGGAGAGAGAGACTGTCTCTTTACTGTGTCAAGCCCAGTCCAACCCGGCCAGTCAGTATGTCTGGTTCTACAACAACTCCCAGGTCTACACCGGGCCGCAGTTAACCATCACTAAGATCTTACGCATGCACACTGGCGACTACGCCTGCTTGGCACAGAACACCTACCTCAACACCCGCTCCAAAAAAACCATCAGCCTGACTGTCTACTGTGAGTGTGATCTGTGACCTCTGACCTTAGACCATGCCATCAGTCCTCCTGCTCCTCTGTGAACCTCTCCACCTAGTCCTGACCTGTGTTTTTCTGTCTTGGTGCTGCAAATAGCAAGGAGTGTAAAAGACTGAGATGATAATTCAGATTTGGCATTTATAGCACAAGACGAAGAGAACACAGATCTTATCGCCTTTTCAGCATTATTAACACTGAACACAACTTCCTGATCTTTTCACTTTCAATTAAACTCCTGTTTTCAGTGTTACGCAGAAACCTCCTTTGCTTCTTCTGTTTTAAACAGTCATACTTCATTCAGTCTTATTCATCTCTCATTTTTCAAGCTTCCTGTACACACTAAGACTTTAAAACAGACCCAAAAGCATGCAAATGCACTCATACACACCCACACACATTCCCACCCCCGTACACCTCCACACACACTCACAGCAGAGTGTGGCAGTGGTGTAGACCAGGCTCCCACATACAGTGCTCAGCCCCTCCGCTGATTTTGTCTTGTGGCCACTCACGGTCTTGCAACGAAAATAAAAACCTGCGACCCAGAAAGGATTTCCCTGATAGGCCACCATTGTAAAAGAGACGTCTGTAAAACTGCTGCCAGGACACCTTGAACTGCAAACACGGGCAATTATGACTCTTTCTATAGTATATTTTTAAGCCATGAGTTGTTCATCTTTGTTAAAGTTTTCCAAAGCCCAGAAAAATGATTTTTTTCCTCAATGACATTACCGCTGTGTACGAGCACACTAAGCACATTCGTGTTGTGTCTTGGGTGAGACATATCACTCGCATGTGAGTGAATATTGGCGTGCAAACAGTGGCAGATCTAGAAAAATTTACATGGGGTGGCAAGCGGTCTTGGCAGGGTGGCATGGGAAGACGGTACACAGGAATCCCTATACTGTATGTAAATGGCTTTAAAAAAACAAACACAAAAATACTTTTAAACTATTATTTTTTATATAAAAAGAAAGACGAGTGGCAAATAGAATTACCTAATGCAGTTATACAGTTTTAGTCTATCATGGCATTTGTTTTATTTTTGTTTGATCATAATTACTGATAAAATTAGACCCATTCATAAATCTTTACATATCTAACCCTATAACATATACAACAAAAATAGCCAATAACTGAAAACATGTTATTTTACTGAGTGACATGTTATGCTACTGTACTGCAATTTAAATGGAAAGAGAACAAAAACATACCATGTTGTCCAGGGGTAACTGCAGTTACTGCACTCCCTGTCACTGTCACTCTTTCTTAATCTGCAGCCTCCTCTTCATCCCTCACATTCAATTCTTTTTCCTTACCTTCCTCCTTCACTTATTTCTTCATCTACTTCTGTGGTCTTCTCCTACTCTGACCCTCCTGGTCTCTCCAGTTTACTGCCTTCTTCTTCATTTCCCTCCTTCTCTTCCTCCTTTGCACTTCTACGATACAACTTCATTGTCAGTTCACACTGACATTCATTTTGCATCCCTGAGCAGCTCCGCTCAAAAGAAGAAATGAAAAGAAAAATACACACAGAGTAAGACAACAATTACATATAAAGTACAACGATGAAGACATATCAACAGCCATGGCAAAGAAACATGTTTCATAATATCCTCAGATCAAGATCTTAATTGGCAGCAAACTGATTTTGGTTTAGCAACAGGATAGACTGATGTATAAAAGAGTTCTTAAGCCTGTTGTATCTAACCAAAGTGACTCTAAATCGCCTGTTAGAAGGCAAAAGTTGGTAATCATAATTTAAAACATGCATGAAGTTAGAAGAGATGCTGTTAGCAAGTCTGAGCATGCTCTTCTTGTGGATTGCTTGAAAGGAGTGTGCAACAGGTTGACCAATGATCTTAGAGCAAACTTTGAGTTGATTGTATAGTTTAGTTTTAAGTTTAGCAGAGCACAGAATCATCAGAATATTTCAAAAGAAACTGGTTGGGCACACTGGTGGTACAGTCTGCAGTATACACTGTAAATAGTATGGGTGAGCTGATACAGCCCTGAGGTGTGCCGTTTGTTGTAATAGGAGAGGAAAGTGTATTAACTTTAACTTACTGAACCCTGTTTGTAAGAAAATAGTTATACCAGTGAAGAAGGTTTGGGCTGGGAGTTTGGGCTGGGTTCTCTCAATTTTCTTTGCAAGAACTGGCAATATCCCCACTTTTAGCTTTCCTTTCATTTTTAGACTTCAGCTAATCTCTCCAGCTATTCTGGCCTGCAAGAGTCAAGATGTGAAAATCTCTGGTCATCCTTGTATTACATTACACTGTAGGGCCATGTAGCTAATAAATAAATATAAAATCAGAAGAGTTATCACATGCACACAGTTATGTGTAGACTACTTAATCCAATTGTATTTTTATATTCCCAGTTCAACAGAAAAGCATCTTACCTGGTTTAATTTGTGCAGCCTCATTGCTGTGATATGTGACTGTAAGGGGATTTTATAGTAATGTTATGGCTTACCTAGCTAATCAAATAAAAATGATCGATCTCCTCACTGTGCAGTGTGTTGTAACGCAACGTTGTCAAAGCGGCAACCCTCTGTAAACGTTATGGATTCAAACATGCCAGTTTTTAGTATTTATATATATATATATATATATATATATATCAGACTCGCTGTGTATATATATATATCAGACTCGCTGTGTAAACGCTTCTCTGTACGTTTGATGCAGGGACGTAGCTAACTATTTGAGGGCCAGGGGCCTAAGATAACATTTACAATTATTTATTGTTTATTTCAATGTTGTGAGAAGTTTGGCGGTTTGTTTTTACAAATACAGTTTTAAGAACACCAAAGTTAGGGGGGGCAAGACCCTGCAGTTGGGGGGGCAGTTGCCCCCCTTGCCCCCCTGTAGATCAGCCGCTGCATGCAAATGCATTTATTGTCTCAATGCGCCGTACTGTCATCATGCAAATGTATCAATTCAGCTGCGGACACAATGATTAATGCTGTGGGCTGTGGCGGTTCTAATGTTAACTTAAATGTGAAAATTACAACTTTGACCATTCCTTTTGTTTACATTGTCTCTCTTGCATTAAATAGGCTATGCTTTAGTGAGAATGGGATCGCCACGCGCTTAAAAAAAATATGAATTGCAACCGAATTATGCAAACCAGGAATATTTTTTTGTCCTCATTTGGATAAAAGATTGGCAGAGCGTCGTTCTGGTGCGCTCCATGGATGCAGCCCATGGATTTATCATTAGAATATAAGATGCAGCCCTTTACAGTAGAAGTCCACCAGCATTTCCTGAACGTGCAGTCACCAGATCCAGAACGCGTTTTGTTCGTTCACATAGCCCGAGGCATCATGGGAGAAACACTACCGTGCATAGTCAGTGGTCACGGAAGTAAACCCTGAACCTTAGAAATCTTTTTGGCAGATGCACAACAGAGCAACTCTCATAGGAATGAACGGGGCTCCACCATTAACGTTGCATCCAGCTCTTATAATACATCCATGGTGTAGACCTATTCTCCTGTTCAGGTCGTCTGGGAGGTTGATGGGACTCTCTGGCAGGTACCTTGCTGTGATGTCACAGCCATGGCAAGTGTTGCTTGTCATTCTGCTCTCCTGTTTTGTTTTTACATTTCTGCTAGTAACTCAGATCATGTCTGACCTAAACGTTTCCCCCAGAGAGATACACATCTTTCACATTAGAGAAGACAGGCTTTGTACTGACTTGACATTCATCAGTGTTACCTAGCTTCATCCCATTCCATCCATTCAAAGTTGCAAGTGAATAGATGAAAAGCATTTTCCTCGTATAAATTAGGTAAGGTGTTTCATTCCAAACACCCTGAACACTGCAGCACCACATGCACTTTCTGACCTTACAGAACCCCCATTTTGCACATTACTGCCTCGTTACGCTGTATCTTATCCCCGCAGACCCACCCGATGGCTCCCCCTCCTGTTCTGTTGAAGCAGCTCTGAATTATACTGCTTTGAGACTCCTCTGCTCTTGGCCCGGCGGATTACCCTCCCCCTCTCTCCACTGGACCGTACTCGGGAACCAAGTGGGCCAAGATGAGGCTGGCACAGGGCAGCAAACAAATCCACTGACCAATACTGCCGTCTTGCTGCCATCTGAAGGCCTCAACTCCAACAGCTTGTTTACTTGCATGGGCTCCCACCTGGCACTTAAATATTCAACAGAGTGCAGCACACGCACATGTAAGAAACAAAGAAAGAGGAAGTTTTTTATGCTCATTGTGATCACACATCACTTAAACCTCTTTCCCTCCACTAGATATTCCCCCTGCAGAGCCGGAGTGTTTTGCCTATGTGACTAACAATAAACAGTATCTGATGCTGTCCTGCTCCTGGGATGGAGGGGCCCCGAAAGCCTTGGTGTGGTGGGAGGGCCCAGATGGCCAGGCCAAAGGCGGAGAAGAAAACTCCAACATCCTGATCCTTCGCTACGGCACCGCCCGCAGCGGGAAACCCTACACCTGCCATGCTAAGCATCCACTTCTGGTCCAAACCAAAACCTGCAGGCTCACACTGGGTCAGTGCACATTGTCAGACACACCCGACAAGAAAATAGCAAATATATCTATATATATAAATTAATTTATGCATTGTCCCCTGTAGAGGCTCCTGTATTGCTGACACAGCGCAGAGTTGTGTCTGTATACGAGGGGAGTGACGTTCAGCTCACCTGCAACCTGAGAGCCAACTACCTTCCTGTCAGTGAAATCACCTGGTTTAACAATCAGGGTGTGGGCGTCCTAGACACCTCAAAGTACGCACTGCTGCAAACATCTGCATGGGCCAATCTGACTGTGAGAGACACAGATGAGACTCAAGACAGCGGCGAGTACAGGTGCTCCACTTCCAACGCAGTGGGAGGAACTGAAATCAATGTCACTTTAGTGATCAAGAGTAAGTTTTTGATTTTATCTATATCGGCTGTCTTACTACCAGAGCTTTTGAAAAGAATAGTTTGACATTTTGGGAAAAACAATTGCTTACTTGCTGAGTTAGATAAAAAGATTGATACCACATCTGTATGAGAAATATGAAGCTGCAGCCTTCAGAGAGCTGGAACCCAGGGACAGCAGCAGGCCCTGCGCAAAACCAAAATGTAAAAAGATGAAATTACGGAGGTACAGGGGTACACATTTACTGGTTGTATTTGTCTCTTTAACAGGGTACCCCATGCCACCCAATGTGACCCTGGTCAAAGTGATGTACAACAGCCGACAGCGTAACGAGGTGGGGCTGGAGTGGCAGGTAGAGAACGAAGGAGGAGGAGGAGGATGGACAGGTTTCATCCTGCAGCACATATGGGTGTCAGAGCGACCAGGAAGGAGAGGCAGCAACAATGATTCAAAGCAGGAGATGGAGGAGAGGATCAGTCCACCAGACTGGTACTCTAATATCATCCAGGACCCAGAAGTCAGGATCTATACAGTAGGGAGACTGATACCAACTGTTACCTACAAGTTCCGCATCACGCCTGTCAACCACCGCACCGTCGGACATCCTTCTGCTGCAAAGACTCCAGGTATAATAAGTGAACAGTGAGGAAAGTATGGTCAGATACGGGATTTATGGCAGAGAACTGAGCAAAGACAGGGGCTTGAGTTATGGATGTCTTACCCCTAATTTCCAACAGGCGCGTCTGCGCTGCGTTCCAAGTGCGTCGTCCAGTGAGTCTTAAGCAAGGACTTGAATGTTTCAACGGTCCGAGATGTTCTTATATGAATAGTCAATGCTTGGCCACGGTGTGTCCAAGAAGCGTGCGTGAAGCAGCTCTCCGCTCAAGATATGCGCCAATTCTATTTTCACGTGAGCCGTGGGGGTTTGGACAGCCGGGCAGTAGAGGGTGACACGGGAATCAATTGTCGCTCCCATCCCATCCCGAGCCCACGAAAATACTCCTGTCACATCCCGTTCACGTGACTGCCCCTCCAAAAAAATCCTGTCCTGCAAAATTCCGAAAGACTCCCGAATCCCGTCCCGCTCCATATGTTGTATAAAGTTATCAGACTGTGTGTGTGTGTGTGTTTGTGCACAGCTGCAGCGATGACCCGAGGGAGTGAGAGCAGCTCCTCTGCTCTGATGTTGTGTGAATGCAGCACTGCAGAGCAGTAGTGAAAATTTTTCGAGACTCCCGCACGTCACGGTATTCCCAATCAACAAGCATATTGTGAGTTGTAAGTGGTTCTCTTTTCTAAAATGAAATGCCTCGCAATCTTTGGGCGCACCCACCACATTGCAGCGTCATTTTTTAATTTAATCTCCAGCTCCTTCCCGCTCCCGTTGATTTCTATGCTCTATCCGTCCCGAACACATTACAGTGAAATTGACTCCCGTACCACGGGACTCCTGCGAGAATCATGTGACCCGCGGGAGTCCTGAAAAATTGTCACCCTCTACCGGGCAGTAAGTGAAACAGCCCTGCTCCTTACCTTTCCTCTAACTGGCCCTGTGTGCTTTTTCTTGTAAATTAATTGTGTTAATCGTACCATGTATATCAGGATTTGACTGCCAACCAGGGGGATTGTTTATGGCTTGTAGGTTAGGTGTCAGGGTAGGATAGGCCAGTTAGTTCAACCCCTGTATGGCCAATGCATCAGTTAATGCACACCTACGCTAAGTTCAACAGGGTTGACTTTAAAGGGAACCCAGGTAACTTTTGCTGAACAGAAGTAAAGAAAGAAAGAGAGTAATGAAATGTCATATGTCAGTAATGTCATACAGCAATCTGCCTAATTGTTTGCCAACATTAGCCACCATAAGCTACTGGTCATACCAGACCAAGTAAGGCTGCAGCAGCAAAACCACACAGTGTATTGAACTTACAATTATGAAAGAATGTGTTATTTCCTCTTTCAAAAGTAAGTCTTGTTGTACATAATTATTTTGTCAACAAAACGTATGAAGAAACTCTTGAACTCTGGCTTTTAGAGTGAAGCTAACATTTACAAACAATCATACATTTGGTTCATTTCACGGTACAAGAACAACGCTGACATGGGTTGAGAACCACTAAAGGTAGCTGAAAATATGAAAAAGATGTGAGACACTTATCAAGTGCAGAAACTGTTTTCTTAGAGGTGTACTATTTTGCAATGTGTAACTGTGATGTGTTGCAGCGGAACCACGCTACAATGTGTACCCTGCTGTGATTGGAGCAGCTATAGGCGGGATGCTCTTTGCAGCCTTCCTAACAGCGCTGCTGCTCGTGTTCATAATCCGCAACCGCAACAACAATCCTCGTGAGTCCCATACACAAGCACCAAGTTCCTAATGACTTGATTTAAAAAAAACAAAAAAACATTGTACAATTATGTTGCATTAATGTTCTGTGTTTCTTCTCCCAGGATTACATGACATGCTGTTTGGTTTGTGAGTATCTGTAATACTTTCTATATACAGTATAATAGCAGCAATGAAAAATGTGCAGTTTAATGATGTTGTCAGCCAATTCTGTTTACAGACATGCTATTAAAACTGTTTTTTTTCATTTGGTGTGTCCAGGCAGCATAGCCAGTCAAGAGAAAACATCAACTTCCCAGAGGATGAATTGGAAGGCAGGTCAGAGGGAGGAATAGAGGAGATTGGTGGATCATCCAGTCCAGGCAAGATGCACCCACACTGCTCGCATTGCCAGACCACAGCACTGTGGAGTAAGGTCTGGCTACACCACAGATACATTCTGGGATAGGAGGGAAAAAAAAAACGTTAGGCGGTGCTAAGTTCCGGACACAGCGACTGTGGCTCTGCAAAATGTTCTCGTTTTGGTGGATGCATCCCGCAAAAAAAAAAAAAAACACATAAAAAATAAATAAAGTTAAGTGTTCACAATACAGTAACGTGAGCTATTTAAATTAAATTTAATAATTAATTAATTTTTTTTTTTTTTTAAATATAAAAAGGTGCAGCACACTAACACAGGTGTTTCCAATTTTGGTTGATTAGTCTGAAGTTTGGCAATGAATTTGTAATGAATATTTAAA
The DNA here is from genome assembly GCF_008315115.2 of Sander lucioperca. Classification (NCBI taxonomy): domain Eukaryota; kingdom Metazoa; phylum Chordata; class Actinopteri; order Perciformes; family Percidae; genus Sander; species Sander lucioperca. Next base: position 13,799,326 of record NC_050185.1, on the reverse strand, counting down.
TTTCTGATTTTTTTAACAAGGTAATTTAACTTTCGTGGAAAAACCATATTAGACTCAAATGATTCAAATCAGAGTATTTTTTGTTTGCCATGAAAAGTGTGGAGGGTAGCAGTGTAAGTTGTTTCTTTTGACTCTCATATACAATCTTACATTAACAAGTTATAATAAAATAACACATATAGCTTTCAAAGTATTTTAAATCATGTAGTCATCTTGTGAGCTCATCAGATTTTATGAACAGTCGGTTTCGACCATCAGCAGAACTAATAATCTTGTTGCTCATCTACCTGATGCTGAACCTTGTCGCTGGTCTTTTCCAGGTCCAACCATGGCTTTACCCCGGGCAGCTTCACCCCTCACCACCTCACCTGCGAGTGCCACCCCCGCCACCAGCCAAGCCCCTCCCCCTGGAGACGACAATGAACCTGTCAGCAGCACCATCACCGTCAAGGCTACAGGCTCATAGTCATACATGTAGGCTATATCACGGACTCCTTCGGTTGTAATTTTACCTGGAATTAAAGGTTTTGCTGACAGTTTGGACAATTATTACAGTATGTAGCATGTGACCTAGATCTCAACTACATTTACAAGCATATTTTTTGCTACAAAACTTTGATCTTTTGATTTTTACATTGTTATGTGTGTATACTGTTTAGCCAACAATAAATGGATTTGCATGGATACTGAACATTGGAGTCAGCTCATATTAAACCCTAAAATTATTCTTTTTTTTTTGTTCATCTTCATTATATGCATCAGTTATAGCAGAACATTTAGCTCACAATGTTGGTCTTTTAATAATTTATTCAAGAGTCTGGACTGTGTCATTTCAAACATAATCAGAACAAATCACACAATACACTTGCCTAATCCCTATGTGTACCTGACTTTGACAATCATGACTTTCGAACACTAATCTGAACTCCTTTAGGTAAGGATTTAACTCGAGTTTTTTAAAAATGTCTGCCTGCCTGGTCCCTAACACTTAACCGGTTAACTTCAAAAAAGGACAGACACACACACAGACAGACAGACACACAGACACACAAAGAGAACAGCAGGATATATTTAAAATATCAATAGAACAGCTCATGTGATGGGGGGTAAAATCTTCTGAGTGCTGATGATGTCACCGAGCTTCTGTTTTATTTTCACAAAGAGACGCTTAAACTCCAGACCGTCACCCTGGAAAAACAGAAACACATCAACATCTATCTTCTACCGGTCCAGGTTGTTTATACTGTTATCTAATTTAGTTTACTTCACATGGTTTGGACCAAAGGAAAAAATACATATTTTTAAAAATCAATATTACATTGTTGTCTTTTAGTTTTGTTACATTTTGTCTTTAAACTAAAACATTTTACATATGAACCAAGAAGTGTAAACATGAAGTCATATGGACTGATGGGTAAATCATTGATTCAACAGTTTTGGAGACTGTCCTGCTGCATCTTCATGGCTACATGGACCCACAGTAGACAAAAAACATAATATAAAAAAAAAAAGGTATAAAAGTATATTTTTGCTGGTTGAAAAAAACCTAATGTCCCTTGGCATTAGTTGCCATTTTATCATCTCTCAATTAGGGCTGGATCCAAATATTCTAATATTCATTCGCTGGGTAGGTAGCTTTTTTGATTTTCAATTTTGGGATTTGAATATTGTGTTGTTTTTTTTTAACTTGCACGCAGGCTGAAATATAGGCTACTGTGGTGTTTTGTCGGTATTAAGGCGCTAGCTGCTGGCTAATTTACAGTATGCAGCGCTATGTCGTCCATCTCAGCCAAGAACGGAAAAATGTTGAATTACAAGCAAGCAGTCTGATGTGTGTAGGGGTCTGTATGGTTATACTGTAGCAGCCTTTTTTTCAGGTGATTTGATAAAGGTATAGATAGTGCGACCATTCATAACGCTGATGCTCTAGTGAGGCACTGGTTGGCAGTCGGAAATTTTGAGTTTTAGTGGCAATTAAACTTTCAATTTTAATGTGGTAATTGATTATTCTTGTTAGAAACACCACATATACCATTTAACTGACCTTAGACAGTCTGAAGTCCAGCAGTACTCTCTGATTCATCTCTAGCAAGTGGACTTTGAAGATGAGTTTGTTATTGCGTTTGTCCAGTGTGCTCACCATCACCTAAAAGGCAGAGAGAGGTTCATTAAACTCAAGCGTATTATGATTTGAAGTAGCTGGATAGGGCTTGTGTGTTAATCCTGGTGTGTGTGTGTGTGTGTGTGTGTGTGTGTGTGTGTGTGTGTGTGTGTGTGTGTGTGCGCAGCCTGGCTGCGTGGTGCAGAAGAGGTTTTATTTACCCATAAGTAGTCAGAGTGTATTTAAGTGTATCTGTAACGTTTGGAATCCTGTACACTTGAGCACAGATGTACCTGTTTGGTGCAGGTGAGTTTGAAGCCAAGTGACAGGCCTTCACAGGCGTCTTTCAGGGCAGATAAGGAGACATCGGCATTCACAGTGGTAAAGAAACGTGTCATTCTCCGCACTAATCTCTGCCACGGCGACTACACACAGAAAGTGAGAAGAAGTCAGCATTAAGGTAGGATTTCATAAAACATACATTTTCTTTGTATAGAAAAACAGAAGGAAAACAAAAACATCATGCCTGCTCTTTTGTACAACAGACCCTAAGCCTGTGTTGCTGGAAAATTCACACACATTGGGAGATATGTTGTATAAAGAAATTACAAATTGATGTAGCCCTGAGTATGTGAATTACCTGACTTGCTCCCGGTGTGCCCAAGAGCTGACTACCCAGCAACATGTGCTCCGGCTTGGTCGGCTGAGAGAAGCTGACTTGGCCATCGCTTTGGCCGATTAACAACATGGCTTCCCAGCCACCTGCTGCAAAATCAGGCTGAGAGCTGGAAAACTGCATCCTGTCATCACTGCGGAGGGAGGAACATGGTTTTAGGATTAATGGCAAAAAAAGAAACACACATTTTAGTTGAAATAAGAAAGACACAAAGCTCTGACCTGTTGGCCCGGGATATGAGTCCCACATCTGATCGAAGAAGTTTGTTTCCTCCTGAGCCTAGAGGTGGTTGCTTCACACCTGCAGAAAACACAGACAAACATCAGTCCAGAAACATTAAAGTTAAAGTTAATTTGATTGTCTTATACTGATACTGCAACTTGCCTTGAGTAAACCAGCGGTCTTTCTGTATGTCTGCAATAGTGATGCGTGCATCTGGACTGGGCAGCAGTAATTTGGACAACAAACCTGAAGAGAAAAGTTGAACGTGAATTAAATAAAGCTCAGAGATAATGTAATTTCTTTTTATTAAACTATACTTAAAGTCTTAATTTGGGACTTACTAAGAGGCATTGGTTGTATTTTCTTCCAAGGCGGTAGGTATGTCTTCTTTTGCAGCCAGTCTGAATACTCTTGACAGCTCTCATTGGGCTGGTCCCATGGCAACTCTGACAAAAGAAGCAACACAAAGACAGTGACAAAACGTTTCCACACACTGCATACAGACAATGCTGCTGCAACAACCTGAAAGTGCAAAGAGAAGAAATATCTCAGGACAGTCACAAATCAGCATGTGTTACAGAGTTACATTTTTCTCCAAAGCTCAGATCACATATGAATTGTTAAAAATGGTCAGTGTTGTTAACGATAACTGTTGTATTTTTAAAATAGTTCAGCTCTTTGTATAATGTACATATCTAATTCAATAAACATGTTTAAGTTTTCTTAAAGGTACTCTAAGCGATGTCATGCGTTTTTTAGGCTACAACATTTTTTGTCACATACAGCAAACATCTCCTCACTATCTGCGAGCTGCATGTCTCCTGAACACACTGTAAAAAAACGCGGTCTCTGTAGACAGCCTAGGGTCCACACACGCTAACAAAAACAAAGTGGTCCAACCTGGACCATGCAAACATACACAAACCGTGTTCCAGTGTTCAGCCAATAACGGACAAGAAGGATGTTAGTGTGCTGAAGCACAGAAGGGAGAGAACGGGATGAGGAGGAGGGAGGAGCGAGCTAGTCTTCGTTTTGTTTGAAAATACTTTGAACGTCAACAAGGAGTAACGTCACCCAACATCGCTTAGAGCACCTTTAAGTTGTTTCCTTCATATAGTGAAATGGTTTGTAGATGACTTGGAACCAGCCTGACTCTTTCATTGTATGTTAACTATGTCTATACTGTATTATGAAAGAAAGACCCTGGATCTAATCACATATCTGCTAAGATCTTGTGAGACAGTCACTGTTGCCACTCAAAACCTCTTATAAACCGTTTGCTTGGTATGGTTATCCTTATGTTTATGTTATGTTTATGTTTTTTCAGGTGGTTTATAGTACGGAAATTCTATACCAGTAACCTAGTGGTTTTCAAAGCCCCCCCCCCCCGGCCAAGTATAATGCTGCAATGCATTCCATTAGTTTGCTGTGGTTTACAAGCAAACTAAGAGAATGCATGGCAGCATTATGTAATACAAATGTTAAATTAAAACCTTCATTATACAAAGTGTATTGTGTTGTATTGTACTGGACTATAGAAGTTGGTATGATATTGTGTTCACCCCCTGTAAACACAGACGTTGTGATCGTACCTCCAGCCAGCATGGCAGTGAGGACAATCCCACAAGCCCAGATATCTGCTGGCTGAGCTTTGTACTCTGGTTGGCTGAGAAGCTCTGGAGCAACGTAAGGAAGAGTCCCACAGAGTCGATTCAGAAGACGTTCTCGTCCTTTGAACCGAAACATGGTGGCCAGGCCAAAATCTGTAAGCTTCAGGTTATCTAAAGGTAGAGGACAACAGCAGATGATGGTTATTTCAAATGCAAGCCACAGTTATTCCTTCTACACCTTGATACACATCGTATTTCCTCACCTTTGTCATCCAGCAAAATGTTCTCTGGCTTTATGTCTCTGTGGGTGAAGCCAGCACAGTGGAGGTATTCCTGCAAAAGTGCATCTGAGAATTTAATAACAGTAAACACAGCAGCAGAAAGTTACATCAACACACAGATTTGCTTCACTCACCACAGCCGCTATTAGCTGCTGGAAAAATTTATGAGCATCTTTCTCCGCCATCCCCACATCAGGCTCTGAAATAAAAGAGAACGTTTGAATAACCTGAATAAATGACCACCATCCAAATATACAGCGACATATAAAATAAACATAATTTCTAAAAAGCTGCAGCACACTAATGTATCAGGCTGGTATTATTTCATATCGGCTATTATGTCATCCACTGCCAATACTGTATGTAATTTTTCCAATTGAGCTACGTAAATCCATTTTCATTCAAAGGGCAAAACACAGAGGGCAAAAATATGAAGCTAGGTTTCCAGCCAACGGTCAAGTATACTATAAATTACATTTATTAAAATACTAATTACTGTGAGATTGAAGAATAAGATGTTGGCTGGGATTGAATTAGAAAGTGTTGTTGTTGTATCACAATTCCTTTCTTAAAATTTTTTGTTTTGGTTTATTGTGCCCATGGGGAAATTAGGTTGCAGCAGATATCACAAGGCATTCTTGACAACATTAAGACTACAAGACAAAAAAGACCGTAACATGATGTAGACATCACTACTCATTACATAGACCAGGGCACTCGTGCATGGGAGGGGTTGAGTAGAGTTCCAGACCAGCTGGGAAAACAAATGCACGTCCTTTGTTCATAATAAAAACTGAGCCACTTGAGTAAGTGTGGATGCTTTTTTATATTGAGGGTTTTGCCAACTTTTCTAATCCAATATTTGTATTATCAATATAAATGTAAATTAAACCCAGAAAAGAACATGTAAAAGTTTGGTATCACGGGAGAGTTTTATTTGTGGGTCTTAAATCAAATACCTGTGATTCTTGGTACTATGTGTCACATTTTGATAGAAGATTGAATGATGAAGTTGTACAATGGAGACTTTAATCAAACCTTTACACTATCAGACTGTTAAAATCATTACTGGTCACCCCCTCCATGAAAGTAGCCCTATGTTTTCCACCTGCAGTCGTCCATCTCACCGATTCGGTCGAACAGCTCTCCTCCAGTGCAGTACTCCAGGAAGAGGTACATAGTTACACCTTCCTTCCGATGGCCAAAAAAACGAACGATGTTGGCGTGGTTGAGCATCTACACAGTAGCAAATATCACTTAGTGCACATTTAAACATTTCTGGTTAAATAACAGTTTAAAAGGTTAAAGCTAACATTGAACAATATGTGCATATAACATGTAAAAACATGCATCATGTATTGGTTATAATTGCATTGTGAGATTGTTTTAGTCAAAACTAAAAAACTTTAACAGTCATATTTGAGCTACAATAAATTCTATGTAATGGACAACTTAATTAAAGAGGCAATTTTCTCAACCACATGTCCCTTACTAGCAAATGCACATCCCTTGTTTCAACTACTCTGAAGTGCCATTAAACCCAGTGTTAATTCCTCTTTTATTCTTTCACACTTTAAGTTCTACTAACTGTACTAAAGGTGAATGACCTACCTTATGGACGCAGACTTCCTTCTTCACATTTTCAGCACACTCTTTAGCCTGAGAGGTATCGATCACCTTCACTGCTACCGCCTCCTCTGTCTGTCTGTTCACCAGCAGCTTCACTCTGCAACCATAAAAAAAGATGGATGTTAGCACGAAAAAGGTGAAGTCTGATGAGGGTTTTTAAGATGTCAAAAGTTACCAAATGTGTGCTGCTAATCAGACTTCAACATGTTATTGTATTAAAGATATTCTTGTGTTAACTAGTAAAGCAAGTCCATATTTCAAGAAAAAAAAATCAATAGTGGAGGTGTTTTACTTTTAACTCGTACAGTAAAAAAGATACGTTTGGGGTTAGATTTGTTGCATCACATGAGCAGGGTCAAACTGACAAACTAAACTGTAAGTACTGTAACTGTTATAGCTGCAATAAATAATTACCTAACTGAATTTTGTGTAAAATGTCTGTACAATATGTGGAAGAACATGAGATTGATTTAACTAAAGATAATTCTTACTCTCCATAGGCTCCTTCTCCCAGTGTCTGAACAAGGTCCCAGTCTTGCACAAAAGGCACAGCCATGCTAAAGACAGAAACACCCAGTGCTTGTCAGGCTGTCATAGAAAAACAAACATGCATTTTCCAGGTAAATACTCAAGCACATGTTATTTTACTTCAGGCAGATACACCTACGCAGTGTCTGCCCACCGGATATTTACCATTTTATCTTTCAAATTGTTAAACTGTAACGTTTAATGTCATTTACTCACATGATGTACTGAGCTAAATCAACCGGAATAATTTGAAAAGCAAGATGTTGTCAACTCGTAATTAAATAACTATCTTACCTGCACAGCCTTCCTTAGCCAGCAGCGTCTCCTAGCGAAGTATAATCACAAAGATTCGACAAACTTCTTCATGTGTCTTAGGCAATGACAACAGTGAATAGCACAAATTTGGCGCGTTGTTGTTTTACTGCGATAACTTCCGCCATGATCGTCGTTTCCGGTCCGATTTTCCTTCTTCTTCGTGTGTTTTACTTCCGTCTTTCGGCCACTTGCGTGCTGCATTATCGCCTCCTCTTATACTCCTGCTGCCAAACATTTTGAAAAAAATCCTCTCATTATTGCTAGATTTTTTTTTGTAGCTCTTTACCGTATCTCATCAAATTATAATCATCATGCAAAGTCATATAGCTAGGCTACATCGTGCAAACTCATGATGCGCACAAGGTAGGCTAATACAAACGAATATACTCATAATAATAATAATAAATATAAAATGCCCAAACCTTCATGTGCACAATCCTCTAAATTTAAAATGGTAGATGAATTTTACAAATAATAAGTAAATCTGCGCAGTGGTTCATGAATATACAAAAATTACCTTTTTTGCAATGATAAGAAATGTTAAAAGTTTGAGTGAGACCCTGCTTAAATAGACCTTAAGTGCATGCCTAAAAGTACAGAAGTGTAGTACTGCCATGCCTGAAAAAGAAGTATCACAAAAGTTTATTGTAATAACAAGCTGTTTTAACAAAATATTATCATGTTATTACAACATATGAACTTATCAAGTTATAACCTATTTTTTACAGTCACTGGTTATAACAACAATATACTATTTATCACGTTATAACCTAAAAAGTTTCATGTTAAAACAATAAAAGATCACGTTTTTACGCAAAACCTTTCACGTTTTAACGTGATAAATAGTATATTGTTATAACTTCATAAGTTTGTATGTTGTAGTAACGTGACAATATCTTGTTAAAACGTGAAAAACTTCTTGTAATTACAATAAACTTTTCACGTAATAACATAATACTGATACATTTTTCTTTTTCTGCCATGGTACTACACTTCCGTATAATGTTTAAAGCTCCTACAGAATATAATATAATATATATATATATATATATATATATATATATATATATATATATATAATCACATGCCCCAAATTGTTAGATGGAACCAATAATGGTGCCTTTGTATAAGACAATAGCAGTAGTGTAGTTTTTCCAGAGGGCGGCACTAGAGGAGAGGCAATTTTTGTCCTGGGAAGCATGAATGTGTACATTTCATACTAATCTTGACTATCAGATTATGTAGAGTGTAAAATTGATATTTTGGACAGAAAGCAGGTCAATGCAAGTTTTCAGAATGTTTTCCCTTTAGAGGGTATTGTAGTGTACTCACTGAATTTAGATAGGATCAATTTAATTACAAATGCTAGGTTGATAGGATACGAACCACAAAACAATTGGGATCGGTTTGTTTTATAACAACCTGTGAGGAACGTAATGTCTGTTGCATAGACATCAAGAGGACAGAGCTTATCGGTGCATATAGACAAGTGTTTAATCATATATGCAATGACTGCTTGTTTTGTACACACCCTGAACTATTAACATGATCCAAGAATGGAATGGTTGTAGTCTAGTTAACCTTTTTTTGGGTAAAAGAGGGCAACTGTTGTGAATCTATTACCTCTGGTGCCCCTGCTAATCTATCTACTCTCACATCATAGAAATTACTGGAGCAACTGTTACAATAATATTTATATATTCTAGTGTGTTTCATTTAAACTCACACAGGTCAAGATGACAGGATGCAAACCACAAAACAATCGTGATCAGATTGTTTTAAAACACAGAGTATTTGCAAATGAAGTAACTGAACAAATGAAGGAAGAGGGAGTTATAGTAGCTAAGGGTCAGGGAGAGCTACAGTTAAGCCAATGTGGTATGTGGTAAGAGTGTTCAATCAATAATTAAATCAACGTGTCAATAAGCAAAGCTCAACATTGCCTGCGGGTTTTGGGAAATGATGAAAGTTTGTTAGTTTCACAATTACTTTGTTTTTTTATCCAACATGTGACCGTGTATGTACACAGTGTGGAAAATACAGAACCAAAACTGGCCTACTTAAGGTCAGGCCTGTTTTGTGTGATCAGGACACACAAAACCAAGGCTTTGAGTACTAATTGTAGCTAATTAAAGGTACCTTCCTTATTTCTACATTAGTCAAGTTGATTGAAACTGAATTATTGAAATATCCCTGGCGTTACAGTAAGGTCTAATGCTCTGGTCAACATTTCTGGGAAATGTGTTCTTCTACACATAACATTGATTTTCTTTTATTTGGTATCAAGTTAATAAGTACCAGGGTGGTCTTTGTTAATCAAGTCCCTCCTTCTGAACATCACTGTCCACTTTACAATAAATGTAGGGCTCCTGCAACATTCTCTTATTTTTATACTGTTCCCTGGTTTAAGGTTCAACATGGGATTTTCTATCCACTGGAGCTGGCTTGCTGCACTTTCATGTCTCCTCTGTATGGGTGAGCTAGTTTTTCTTACTAAAATATATATATATATATATATATATATATATATATTTTTTTTTTTTTTTCATTGACACATGTCATTTTGACTTGACTCCAAATGTCCATGTGGTTGTCCATATATTTATATTTACTGTACAAGTCAAGCTGAGTTTTTGTAACATAGTTTAGGCTACAGTTAAGCAATGTGTAACTGGGTAGTTTAGGGATCAAAATAACAACAATTCATACGGCAATTAGCAATTTAAAACTGCGACTGAAAACAGTTAAGTAAAATTGCAATAGAAAACATAATCCAATATTTTGTCTCCAATGAGAATGTTTGCTTTCTGAAGCTGTTAATATGAGATGGATCGTCAGTTTTTAAAAGCTATCATATAGACTTTGCTGCCAGCTGAATATAAGATACTTTCATGTTCCTATTACGTCCTGCTTATAGTGCCAATTTTAAATAATCTAAATTTTGTTTTCATCAAAGCGTCGACAGCATTTAATGTAATTACAGTCAAATAAAGTAAATAATAATAATAAAAACTTGTATAATATAAGACCACATGTATATTCACTTTTACATTATGAACCAAGACATCTTAAAGCCTAGAGAGACCTTTGTGTTAAAGGGGCATACAATGAATTTTACACATGGAGAGGAGTTTAATAATTATGTAGCCTAGTAGGCTACTACTCAACTTGTGAAAACAATTGTGTAATGGCTTACGTGGCTCAGGAGCAAGCTTTCTAAAGTCTGATATTCTAGTACATACATCTCCCTAATGTATTTTTCAGGAGATGAGGTTTGGTGTGATTGCACGGAGGAGAGAATGCAAATTGTAGGAGGTGATTACATACTGACAAAGCAGCTGAAGATAGGCAGCATGTTGGTCTACCAGTGTCCTGAGGGCTACTATCCATACCCGCATTTGACCCGCCTGTGCGAGCTGAATAGCTCCTGGAATCCAGCGCCCAAAAGATTTTTACCTCAAAGATGCAAGCGTAAGTGATGTGACGATAATGTTTCTCACTTAGCCATAGGTTGCCTGCACTACATGATTACTCAGATTGTTTTGTTTTGCAGGTGTTGAATGCCCCGACCCCAATGTGATGGAGTACGGAAACATCTCCCCTCCTCAGGAGAAGTACTTTGTGGACAATGAGACCACATATGAGTGCTACTCTGGATACAGATTGCGCGGCTCCTCCAGACGTGTGTGCTTACCCAATGGGAAGTGGAGTGGCTCCACTCCCATCTGTAGCCGTGGCTGTAAGTCATGAACATCCATCTACTTTCTTTCTCCCTCTGATTTCCTTTCAAGTTTGGGATACAACCACATTTGTGACTCTTTTATGACTTATCTTTTGTCTTGTTACAACAGCAGGAGATACTTGTGCTGATCCTGGTATTCCACCTGGCGCCACAAGAACAGGGAGCATATTTGGAATTGACGACAAAGTGACTTACAGCTGCAATGGCAACCTGTTTTTGGTGGGGTCGAGTGAGAGAGTGTGTCAGGAGAACGGCCAGTGGACTGGCAAAGAGCCAGCATGCTACTGTAAGACAGATACCTACAAATACTGTTGACATTGTGTGTTTTAATCAAAGTTTTGCCATGAAAAGGTTTGCTGGGAGTAAATATACAAAAGGGATGGCACAACATTCAAGCAATGAATTTGTCAAGTTATTTTACAGGAGTTTATGTCACCAGAACGTTCAAACACTCATAATTTACAAAAGTTAGCAACTAATGTTTTATTTACTAATCCCTCAGTTTTTATATCACAGTCTGTATGCAAGTAAAGGTCAATTTATTGTACAGCTGAGTCAGTATCTGTGGTAAACAGATCAGATGAAGTAATCTGCCTGTTTACAAGAAACAGATTACATGTTGAAAGTCACCTCATGTCCATACCTTGGTGAATCGAATGTTTCAAACTTGAGATTGGACATTGAACATGTGAAGCACAAAAATAATGTCCAATATTAACTTTGGTCTTGTTGCTTTGCCTGCCGCGTTGCGTTGTCGTTTTAATTCTCTTTTTCGCTTCCCTGGCGAGTAATCTCCCCCTGGCATTCGTCACGGTGCCACTGCGCGAATGGCAGAGGTATGTCCCTCTTTGGCTAATGTATTTTAAAGATGGAGGCGCAACATGGCGGCTGTCATTCGAACGACTCGCTCGTGTGCATTCTGAATGATTCTAAATGGCAGATTGTACGCTTACGAGAATACTTTGATTAGTTGGTGGAAGTAATTACACATGAATGAGTACATATTTGTTAAAGAACAAAGAGGTTTTTGCTAAGAATCAACTCAAAAAATTACACAATGTAGGTTTAAGTATCACTTCACTCTGTCACAATTACTTCTGTTTATGTGGCTTTTGCTTCTTGCAGACAAACACACCTATGACACTCCATTGGAGGTTTCACAGGAATTTGGCAGTGCGATCAAAGGCAGCCTAACCACTTTAGAGTCCATTGGTAAGTTCCTGTAACTAATCTGATTATAAGCATGATCTAATAGCAATGCTATATGATAATTTTTGCTATTTCAGCATATTTTGTTCAAGAGGTAGATCATTTTGTTTACAATAATAATGTTTATCATAATAATTATATTAATAATTTATCCCACGTTTGGTTAACACCATCAAGACTCACTTCTGTCTATAATGCCTTAGTTCTCAGGGTTGGGTCAGATTACATGAAATGTAATCCATTACTGACTACAAATTACATGGCAATTTTTGCAATCAGTAATGTACGGTGGCCGACAGGGGCAAACGCCCTGCAACTTAAGAAAACACATGCAAATAGACAAAACACAAGCAATTTAAGAAAACATCTTCATTAATTTGACAACACATGCGCAGCATTCAGCAAACGCTCTGCAAATGCACACAACACAACCAAATACATAAACGCACTGTAAATAAAAAACGATGCAAAAAGAAAAGCACGCAAACCCCGAAAAAAGAAGTGATGTAAAAAGAAAAACAACTTCAATCATTTGACAATACATGCGCAGCATTCAGCAAACACGCTGCAAATACACACAACACGACCAAATACATAAACGCGCTGCAAATACCACAAAACAACCAAATACATAAATGCGCTGCAAAAAGAAAAGCATACAAACCCTGAAAACAAATGCAACAAAAAAACGCTGCATCCAGATTACACAACGAAGTTCTCCAGGCCTCTAGAGGGAGCAGCTAGTGGAACAGCTTGATTTTCGACCCCACGGGGAGAGAGCGCTCTGCCTTTTTATTAGAGTCGGGTATGGCTGCAGCCTGGAGAACTCCCGTCTCATGCCTCCCGTCCATAGACTGTATATATGTATATGGCAATATATATATATATATATATATATATATATATATATATATATATATATATATATATATATATATATATACGTACTTTGGTGTTTTGGATGTTTTTGAACTAAACAGTACGGCAATCATGCTAATGAATACAATAACTTTTTCAGCAGATGTCTTACTTACAACACGATGGAGTTAGCAAAGCAGTTTTGTGTTTATGTGGGCGGGCGGGATTTATTCAGATTGATAAATCCCACGGTAATTCAGCTAGTTTACTAAACAGGGAGGGACTAGAAAGTTAGTCTGTTTTTTGTTTTTTGTATTTCAAGAGCGAATTGCTCCACAATATGAATACAGATTGATCACCTATTTTGTTGGTAACCGCTATTGTATAATCACAATATTACACTTGAGGAGGCCTATACTGATGCGCCTTTCAGACCTCGAAATTAAACCCTCTCATGTACTATGGCTTAAACAAACGTCAACGTTAAACGCTGATGCAATTTTAAATGTTTTATCACCACAAGTTTACAGACGCTGATTGAGTATCACCTGTGACCTGAGCCAAGACACACCCACCAAACGAGAGAAAACGTATCTCAAACATAGACTTAATATTTACAGTATATGATCTCAAAGCAGTTGCACACCGTTTCACAACGGTGCACATCGTTCTGAGATTGAACGTGCCCGCCGTCTCTCTCTCTCTCTCTCTCTCTCTCTCTCTCTCTCTCTCTCTCTCGAAAATCAAGCTGTTCCACTGGCTGCTCCCTCTAGAAGCCTGGAGAACTTCCGTTGTGTAATCTGGATGCTGTGTTTTTTTTGTTGCATTTGTTTTTGGGGTTTGTGTGCTTTTCTTTTTGCATCGTTTTTTATTTGCAGCACGTTTATGTATTTGGTTGTGTTGTGGTATTTGCAGCGCGTTTGCTGAATGCTGTGCATGTGTTGTCAAATGAATGAAGTTGTTTTTCTTTTTGCATCGCTTCTTTTTTCGGGGTTTGTGTGCTTTTCTTTTTGCATCGTTTTTTATTTGCAAAGATACATAGTGTTGCTTTAACGTTCAACTTACCTCCAAGTGTTTCAGATTTGAAGTAGATGTTAGCGCCGTTGACAATACTTGCACTTTTGGTTTGCACAACTTGCACACAACATACACATTATTATTTTCCACTGTCTTTAAATCGAAGTTGTGTCGATATTGCAAACATTTTTCCCAACTGAAACGGGTCTGTCTTTCGACGTCGACGGCTCCTCCATCTTGAGTTTTGATTTGAACCTTTTTCTTGTCAAGAAACTACACAGGCACTTGGATGATAGTGGCATCTAGTGGACAAACGAATGAACTGCTTGTCAAATTAAAACATAGGCTATCATAAAAAAGCTGCATTATTTGCATGATAAAATGTAATCAGGTAATCCTCAACAATGTAACTGTAATCTGATTACACATTTTTTTATTGTAATCTGGTTTGATTATAGTTACTTGATTTTTGTAATCTGATTACATAATCCAGATTACATGTAATCCGTTACTACCCAACCCTGTTAGTTCTGTAGCCTGTGTATCAATCTAACACTGTCGTATCTTCCATTATATTTAACTCTCTATAGAAACAATTATATATGAATGACATATAAATGTGTACAGCAAAATAACAGTTTTTGTTGTGGATTCTTCAGATGACACACAGGAGGGGAGAACAATCAGGATTTCAAAAAATGGTACACTTAACATCTATATCGCAATGGATATTTCTGCGAGCATCGAAGAACAACACTTCAATGATGCAAGAAATGCTGTCACAAAACTTATAGAAAAGGTAAGAAACAAACGGCTTTCCTCTTGATAAAAAAATGAGAGACAAGTGAGTTTTATATGTTAAATGTTTTACAGTGCTTTTTAATTGGAGAGGGCGATTGCCACAGAATAGCCTCACAATACAAATTTTCCCCCTAAAATACTCCAGCTACCTGCCTGCTCATTCTGATCAAATCCACAGCCAATCATATAACTTGCTTTGCTCCATTTGTCTTGATTACAGTAACAGACAAAGATTTTGTGATGAAAAATTTCATATTGAAGTAAAATGATAATTTGGGAGAAATTGTGTTGTTTAATATATAAAAAGCAGACAATTTTATAGTTTTATTTTGAAATATTTTTTTTTTTTTATTTAAAAAAAAGATTTTTTTTTTTTAAAAGAAGCAGGATGATGCATTGGAAGATGACATTTCATATGTAATCTATTGCTCTTTGGACCTCTATACATCTGAAACAGACATTTTTACTTTTACACTTTTTTGCATTTAATACTGCAATATTTTTTTACTGCATTAGCTTTTTCAGTGTGACTGACATAATATTAATTTGGACTAATGAATTTCACTAAAGTCATAAACTGTATCATGTTTATGGTGTGAGCTAACATATGAAGCCTTTTACACTGTCTGACACACTTTTAGAACCATTTTTGGCACACTGTGTGCAAAACATGTACAAACATGAGACCATTCCATTTGGTTACCAGCACAACAACCCATTAGAAGTAAATTGCATTATAAATTACACATCATAATCTTGACTGATGCTTCTTGGCGCAAGTCCCTTGGCTTGTTGTCAGTGCACACTACGGGATTCTCTTTCTGCTGATAAATGAATCAATTACAGTACTCAACAAAATAACAACCATAAGCAGTTTCATACATAAGGAGGTGTTGCATCGACAAAATATTTCATAGCAGTTTGACAAGTTTGCATGTGTTTAAGTTGTGTCAAAAGTTATAATACCATAGTTCATCCACCATGTATTTAAGTTATTTGCTTTGTGTCTTCACAGATTTCATCCTTTTCTGTGACTCCAAACTATGAAATAGTCTTTTTCTCCTCTGAAGTTTTTGAAGTTGTCAGAATTCTTGATTTTTTGGATCAAAAAATAGAACGAAATGCCATCCTGACTCAATTGAAAAATTTTAAAGTAGGCGGTAAGTCATATAAATCAGAGATATTGTTGGAAACAACATGAACACAGCTTGATCTATGTTTTATCTATGATCTATGTGTGTGTGTGTGTGTGTGTGTGTGTGTGTGTGTGTTTTGATTCAAAGAGAGAAACACTGGAACAGATCTGAACGGCGTCTTTATGACATTCTTGGAGCGAATGGCTATTATAAAGCAACGAGTTGGAGCAGAGCTTTTTAAGGAACATCGTCACGTCCTTATCTTTTTTACAGATGGTAATTTCAGCCACTTGGTATATTTAATTACGTTAGGAGTGCAACTGCCAATTCTTTCACTAAAAGCAAATTATGAATTTGAATATTCAGGCTGCAACTAGATTATTTAAAGAAATAATTCAACAATTTGGAAAACATACTTATTTGCTTTCTTTTCAAGAGTTAGATGAGAAAATTGACACAAATTGAGTGCGGTATTACAGTAATCTTCTAATCTAACTCTTAGCAAGAAAACTAATAAATGTATTTCCCATATTCCTTGAATATTCATCAATTCACCACTTAACTGTATTCCTGCAACTTTGCTTAATTTAAAATGTATGTGCAATCAAAGCAGCACTAAATTAAATTTATAGTATGTAAAGATGCATCTTGTATAAAGTATTATTAATATAAACTGAATGCAGTAAAACAGCTTTAAATATTAAATGTCATTGCAGGTGCTTATAATATGGGCGGATCACCTGCACCCACTGTTGAACAAATAAAGAACACGGTATACATGAACCAGACAGGTGTACCAGCGGCTCAATCAAGAGAAGAATATCTGGGTGAGTTTTATTTATACACATGGTATAATGTCACTGACATTTCATTGCTATGTAATACTGCGTAGCTGGCAGCTTGAACAAAATGTTTGGTCGCACTTTACAGTATTTTTTATGATACATCAATAAGACGTAATGAGTCGTACTTTGTATCAAATTAGACCAAAACTAGAAATAGTGTGGTCTTTGTTATACAGAAAACTAATACAGTTCTACCAGTACATTACTCTATAGACACCATACACCTAAATTATGCTGTAATTAGAAACTGCACGTATTGCCATATTAAACCCAAAATATACTATACTTGGACTCTGCTATACCAAATTACACTCTTACTAGAAACCAAATTTCGGGCAGTCTTTTAGTGCAATGTGTTGCTTATTAGAGGAAAACTACCGTTAAGTCGTGTCATATCTGGTCGCTACTTCACACAGTCCCTCATAGCCTGGATGCTCTCCCTGGATGCGCATGTATTAATAGCATATATATATATATATATATATATATATATATATATATATATATATATATATATATATATATATATATATATATATATATGTATATGCTATTAATACATGCTTCATCTACGCTCTACTCCGATACTGGTTAAGACATCTGAGCATTTAATGCCATGTCACTATTCGAGCGCAGTAACATAGCTATGGAAGCTGCCAGGACATTGCATCTTTATTTCCCAGTTACATTTTTATTAATGGGTAATTAGTGACACATTAGACCAGAACAGTACCATAATCTAAAGTGAGATTCATCTTTATTTCCCACTGTTAGATCTTATTAGACTTTTTTAGAAGGTAATTTGTGGCACATTACATCAGAAATGGCTAATTGATGTATAAATACACATGTGGTATTTTAACAAATGTATTGATTGATTGATTGATTGATTGATTGATTGATTGATTGATTGATTGATTAAATAAAGTGCAACCGAGTGTTTTATGGCAACAAAAGAGAGCCTAATTTTTAATGCTATGTTTCATTCTATTACAATACAGACATTTATATTTTTGCCATTGGAGCAGAGGTCTTTGATAGTGACTTGCAGCCCCTCGCAACAGGGATCGGTGATAGGCATTACTACAAAATGAAGGACATTACGAATTTACAAGAGACCTTTGATGATATAATTGGTAAGTCATCTTTTGAAATTGAAGGAAGAATGCTTAATGAATCTGGTTATACATTAGTGTTATTTCTATTTGTACATCAACTATGTATCTCCACCCTCTAATTCGATATGATGAAAACTGGAGACCAGAACATGGTTCTCTTGTTTCCTATGGTGAAAAGAGCAGGCAGAACCATCACTCTTGGTCTGTGCCTCTAGCTCAACACCACTATTAGCAGGGATGGACAGATTTGATTTAGATTTGTCCCAATATATATATATATATGTCTTTGGTGCAGACTGAAAAACTATTACCATTACATTTTGTTTAGACATTCATGTTCCCCTAATGACTTTGGTGATCCGCTGAATAACAATTACCATTACCTTTTGCCACCAGCATTTGACATTTGTATAAGTTAATATGTTGATTATTGTTTTATAATGTAATGTGTTTAAGATACTAAACCCCAAATAACTTCTAATGTATGTGTTTGTAAGTCACCATGTAATGCTTCATTTTAACTTAGAGTTTAATTTAAACTGAGATATATAAATCACAAATATATTTTATATTGCATTTAATGTACATGTACAACAATGATTGGGTTGGGTTTGTTGGGTTTTTATGCAGATGAAGAAGAAGTTACGGGTCTATGTGGTCTTCACAAGGAATATGAAACAACACGTAAAGAAAGCACGAGGCAAAGGTATCCATGGTGGGCATCCATTACTGTCAAGGTGAATGTTTCGGTATTTCATTTAACTTTATAATTCATCTGTGAAATACGTTTACAAGGCTGACAATGTCAATCTCACCATCCCTCCAAAATCAGTGGAATATACTTTTCCACTGAGGAATATTTGGATTAGTGACAACAGAGCGGAGTCAGACCATCAGTTGTAGGATTTCATGAAAACCAGTTTGTTTTCTATGTTGTTATTTTTCTTTTTCTTTTTTACAGTGTTGTGTTATAAACTATATTATACATTTATTTTCCTAATTTAAGAATGAAGGATTGCCAAGGGACTGCTTTGGCTCTCTGGTGACCCCGAAGTTTGTCTTGACTGCCGCTCACTGCTTCACATTTGGAGATTTACCTGAGCACGTCAAAGTTGTTATTGATGATGGACAGGGCAAAGGTAATATTAAATGTTTATTTAATGTCTGAATATTTCTAATTTTGAGGTCAAAACCTTATTATGACTAAACGTATCTGTGATCCACTCCTAATGACAGCAACAATATTATAAACTTCATTGTGTCTCTTTTACAGAGAAAAAAGTTAAACGTTTCATTTTACACCCGGAGTACAATATCACTGCTAAACGGAATAAGGGTGTGAAGGAGTTCTATGACTATGATGTGGCTCTCATCCAACTGGAGGAAGCTGTTAACATCTCCAGTGTTGCTAGGTGAGAATTTGTGTCCTACAAACACCGTCATTCATACTTGGATTTGATGTTACATTTTCAGTCATGCCAGGGGTTTATTAATAAAACAGAGACACACACACACACACACACACACACACACACAGACACAAACATGTAACCAGCTAAAACCAGGTAAACTCTCCCCTTGAGAAAATGGTACAAATATTCTGTTAAATGTTTTTTAATTGAAACATCATCCTCTCTATGTTATGTTGTTTTTGGTGTCTCGTTCAGACCTATTTGCATACCTTGCACCCAAGAGACCAGTGATGCTTTACAACTGGTTGGTGAATCCACCTGCAAGGAACAAGGTAAGGTAACTCTACAGCTGTAACACAGCTTGGTTCTCATAAATACCTAAAAATGATCAGTCACTAAGCCTTGTACCCACAGAAATAAAATGGATTTTATTTCTAATAATTCACATTTCATATTCATGTAAAATATTTAGGCCTCTAGAGCCTGATGTAGAATGTACTGAATGTTTGTGTTCTCTAAATACAGAGGACATTCTGTTGAAGGATCATCTTGAAAGACTCTCGTTCCTGACTAAGAAAGGGACCACGGTAGCTGAAAAAGATGTCCATGCTAAGATTGGCGACAACGTGAGTTTTAAATTACAGTAATGGACTGTTTTTATAAATGGGCTGTGCCTATGTGTGTGTGTGTGTGTGTGTGTGTGTGTGTGTGTGTGTGTGTGTGTGTGTGTGTGTGTGTGTGTGTGTGTGTGTGCGTGCATGCATGCATGCGTGGGTGCGTGCATGCGTGTGTGTGTGTGTGTGTGAGAGAGAGTGATAGTTGGACATGTATGCATGCATGTTTTTTAAAATATATTTTCTCATGACTCATGTGTGCTTTCTTCATTATTCACTGAAAACCTAAAAGTTACTTTAGTCTATGGTTCCTCTTTCCAATTCAACATTGCAGAGAGATGCATGCATCAAACATGCACTAGGGGCCCAAGGCATATCAACGAAAGATCCAAAGGAGGTCGTGACTGATAACTTTCTGTGCACTGGTGGTCAGGATCCTACTAGAGATCATATATCATGTAAAGGTATGTTCCCTCTATTACATTTATAAAAGTTATTTTGTTACTTTATGAGGAGCTGCTATCCCATAAACATCTCTGAGTTGAGCTAAGCAAAGGTAATTTCACCAACACATTTAACTACAAATTGCACAGAAACACATTAGAGAGGCATCCATGTCTTTGTTAGATTTAGGGCAAATAAGGAAAATTGTAAAACACCCCAGAATAGCCCTTCGTAAATGTGCAAATACACATAAATGTCATTAGCCTTTTGAGTCTTAATCATCAATGAAAGTTCTTGTTTGTTTTCCAATCTTAATGCGTAACGGAAAGTGGGTCTGTTATTCTTTCAAGGAATATTTTAGTCTACATGCATTTTATATACTAAAACAGTGGCACAGAGCAGTAACTGATGCCCATTATTTTGGAGGTAACTGTGTGTGTGTGTGTGTGTGTGTGTGTGTGTGTGTGTGTGTGTGTGTGTGTGTGTGTGTGTGTCTGTGTGGGTGTGTGTGTGTGTCTGTGTGTTTGGACAGGTGACTCTGGAGGTGCTGTGTTCAAGAACTATGAGCATCGCACAATACAGGTAAACAGCCTTTCTTTTCCATGTATCCAATATTATATCACAAATGAGTGACACCTGATGACAAAGGGAAAATAAAACTCCATTGAAATAAATGAGGTCATGTAATTTGACCATGTAAGTTCTTGTTGACTTTGTAAAGTAACCAAAGATTTCTTTCACAGGTTGCATTGGTCAGCTGGGGAACCAAGGATTTGTGTGGGTCGGGTGGAGGTCTCGTCGAGTCAGATCAGACCTCCAGAGATTTCCATATTAATCTTTTCAGAGTTGTCCCTTTTCTCAAATCGATTCTTGGACATGACACACCTGACTACGCACCACTTACGTTTTTGAAAAGCTAAAATGTATTTGCATACTGTAATTTGGCATTGTGTAAACACTGGCTTATGTAATTTTGCTACTGAGTTAAAGTTTTCTCAGACGTCATATACATTCACAATAAAAAAAGATTACATTTTTAGATAACATTTTCTCATCAAAAGCATACATAAACACACATGTTCACAAAAAAGCATGTCACATTCCCAAAATATAATGTACAGTCATGCAAATAGTAATGTACTTTATCATTATTCAGTATTGTCAGTGGTCAATCAGGATGTAAAGAAGTTAAATAATCAGTATAAACCTGCGTTTTGATGGTTTTGAAAATAATCCAAATGGTTAATACCCTGGATCAGTGTTAGCAACATGATGATATACAGTGAGACAATTTAGTAATACTAGTAGTATTAGTCATATATTTCGGTCCTTATTAACAATTTTCCAAAAAGATATATAAAAAATTACAATAAAGCATTAAATTAAGAGGGAAACAAATAATATTAGCCGAAAAGGTGTAGGCTTAAGATTGGTGTATACCAACCATTTTTATATATCATATTCTAATAGACAACTCTTTCACTACTATTTAAATTTGTCTACCATTGTGCCATAATGAACATACAATGCTAGTTATCATTTAATATTGCTGACTGTTAAAGCATTGTGCCCAATGTCATAAAACAATTGTTTACTATATGACAATATTGAGTATATATGATTTCTTTATCTTTATATGTCAGGTAGTAAATTCACTAGTTCAGCCAAAACATTCGACATTCCTGAAGTTATTCAACGGCTGGCTTTGCTTATATACAAGTGAAGCTATTTTAATAGAACTCATTGACATTATAATGCAGACATATATTTTGTAAGTTCTAAATTGCTAATTACCTCTATGCAAGAATGGAATGAGTACCCTTTATTTAGATAAAGTGAAACATAATATAATTTGAAGTTGAAAAATGTTATCATAATTTACATGGCACACAGTTTATGCATTCACAATCACAGGTGATTCAAATTTTTTTTCTCTCAGGCCTTTTCCAAAACTATATAAAAAGGAATGACTTAAAGGACTACTACAGCACTTAAAAGGTTTCATCAAAACTCTTTTATGGATCAGCTCTGCTGATAGAGCCGTCCAGCTCCCCCGCAGGTCAGTGACTCAGGGCTCATTTCCAGCTCTCTGTGCAGACCTACGCAATGCGGACAGTCCACCTGGCGGGTTGCCAGCTCGGATCATTCAATATTGAATTTAGTAGATGTTACGTTTTTTTTTTGTTGAGTAATTAAGGTTGTTTTTTTGGTCTGGTTTTGAGATGGAAATTAACTGAGTTTGTCTTTCATTACTGTGTCTTTACAGCCCACAAAACAAACAGAGCCATTGCATTACAAATGATTTGTTGTGGTCAGAGCAAGATTATGGCTTCAAATCAAATGTCATTTTACTGTGTAACTATGATCTGTTGACCATTATGCTGTCAGGCATCGCCTCAGGGAAAATGTACATTTAGCAATTCTCTTTACTGCTGCATATTGACTAAATGTCCAAACAACCAAAAAACTGGTGAATTTTCAACATCAATGTTTGGTTTCTTTGACATGGTGAAACGCCTACCTCGTTAGGTTGTGTGTGTGTGTGTGTGTGTGTGTGTGTGTGTGTGTGTGTGTGTGTGTGTGTGTGTGTGTGTGTGGGGTGCTTCGTTAGGTCAGTGATGTACTAACCTCCCATGGGAACATTCATCTGGTTTCCCTTTAACTAATTGGGAGAGAGGGAGCAGGTCAGTGGGATAAAAGGAAGAGGCAGAGACGGAGGAAGACAGACTGTGTAAGAGGAGGAACGAATGGGAGAGGCTTAATTGAATAAAAGCCTCTGTTAGTCTTAGATGCTGTAAATAAGGAGGACATTTAAATGGAGGTCCATTCCTTATTGAATCCCTCTGGGGGACTCAGTTACCTCTCTGTCTTCTCTTTTATTTTTCAGAGCATCACTCTCTAATGCCAACTTCCACTACCCCACCTTCAATTTAAACAAACCCTTTGACTGAAATAAATCTGTTACACCTAAACTGATTACCAGTGTTTGGATAGAGCAGCATATCCAGGGCAGCCTCACTTCTTCCAACCCCCACTCCCTATTCTCCCACCCCTCCCAACTCTAGCACACACAGCATATTCATGATGAAGCATTCTGCTGTTTAAACTGGCTGATCTGTCTCTCTGCAAGCCCTAAATCAACCTTATGGGCCATTTTAGAAATTACTACCACTAAGAACTGCATACATACACTTTTCCCCCCATTTGTGCTCAGAAAAGCGGGTCATGCTCACATGCATCCGTGGCTTCTGCTGATCCTGATGCTTGAATATGAAATGATATAGCAGCCAATATTTTGATGGAAATCTCCCTTGTTACTAACCTGTACTGTCAACAATGTATCCGAGCTGAGTTTCTAAAATAAAATTAAATTTTTTAACAAAGTCTATTTTCTTCTGTGTGAATTCTTATTTAACAATCCTAACAATAAATAAATATTACAATTTTGGGAATATGCTTATCGGCTTTCTTACCGAGAGTTGGTGCGAAGATTTATACTACTGTTTGTACAAAAATTAAGCTTTTACCAGCAGCTGGCTAACTTAGCTTAGCATAAGACTTAAAACAGCAAGCCTGGCGTCCATTTGACACATTTGTCGTTCGCATATGCAATTTAACAACTTCATTTTAGACCTATAGGACATCCAGAGGTCCTGAAAACCTTTTTTTTATCCATCAGCCTATTCATAATAATGGAGTCCTACATGAACACAGCATTTCTTTGTCAAAGACACATCGACAGATTGGATTTGTGTTTTCGTCTGCGCTCTTTTCACTGGTTTGAAGTGGGCAGGGCTCGGTTGGAAAAAGGTGAGGCCGTGTTTTTCCATGCACCAATTACAATTTAGCAACATCTGAATCAAAAAGTGATGGCAGTCTGAACTTTAATTGTAATTGTTTCAAATATTTTATGTTGCAGAGAAATAGGCTATTTAAGATTTGAGACCAAGAGGCTTTAATAATAAAGGAAAGAAAAATGATTGTCCCTCCTCTTGGACATGTCAGCTGTGTTGCTATCTCTCCTTCTTTGTACGGAAATGGAAATAAATAAGGGAAGAACACCGCAATATACCTTGAAGACGGAACCTGATAGAAATATTTTAAAATAACCCTGATCGAGTTAGAGCAGATCATTTTCATGTAACACTTTTGTAATGATAATACCCAGAGCTTAAGTAATAAAGGAAGGAGCGAAATCTGCCTCTTGTCAGTTTTTACGATGAGAAGCACTTGCATGATTAGATGTCTTGGGATCGATGCAGCCTCTTCTCCCAATCATTAAGACTGCTCTTAACAGATTACAGCCCCCTCCCAAACACACATAGTTTTTTTCTCTTCCTGCTCCTCCTTCTGTCTCACATACTCTTTCTTTCAGCAGATAGAACAGAAGACTTCCTCTTTAGCACTTCTTTAGCTTATTTTATCCTTTTTAGGGCATTTTCTTACACCCTAAGCAACAGATCACTTCCTAAGGTTCAGGTAGATTTTCTTCACCTGAGCTCCACTGATGACCAGATGAGCAGACATCGGAATGAAAAAGACTGAACCAAAATACAAGTGGTGCTGGTGAATAGCTGACAAAGATGGACCTGCTAACAATCTTCTGTCACCTCCTGCTTTTATGTTTTGATCCATCTGCAGCTGCAAGCCTCATTACAGGTAAGCTGCACAAAGAAAACGCAACACAGCTCAAACATGAACTCTTATTACTAACTTATTATTACTACATATTACTCTTATACACTTATTTGTGGATCTATCTTTGGTTTCCTCGTGGCCTGCCTTCCTGACTTTATGCTGGGTCTTTGGCTCTTGAAGCGGACATATTCGAAGCCAGAGGTAGGCAACACACTTCTCTTCAAATTTAAAATGTTACAGTAGCTATAAAAGGCTTCCACATCTAATTTATGTAATTTGTAGGTTCACAGTCAGGTCTTTTCATGTGTGTGCTCAAACTTAGACTACTTAGCCGATGATTGTGATATTTGAGTAAACATGAAGAAAATTCAGTGCACATGTAATCAGGTATGTGTGTGTGTGGGGGGGTGCAGGTCAACGTGTGTGCAAGGCAGGAAAAGGGAGGCCATGTTACAAGCTGGCCTATTTCTCCGAGTTCTGGCGAAGGCTCACCTTTGTACAGGCAGAGCTCGCATGCAGACGGGACGGAGGGCAGCTGCTGAGCGTGGAGTCGGCTTCTGAGCAGAAGATCATAGAGCAGCTCATCACAGAGCTCCGCCCAACTGATGGAGACTTCTGGATCGGTCTCCGCCGTAACCATGGAGATGAGAAGAGCAGCTTGGACTGCCACTCTCAGTACTACTGGCTGGACGGCAGCAAGTCCACATTTAGGTTGGTGGGAGGTATCTGGAGGGTCAAGGGGTCAAAAGCGAGGGCAGTATGAGGATTAGTTTTAGATTTTAGAAGTGAAATATCAAATGTTCTAAATTTTCACTGCTGATTGTGTGTTGTAGAACGGTGTTTCCCCTTCGAAAATACAAATGTTTTAATAGCCGACTAGAGCTGATATGGTACCTGAAGTTCTGTACCAAAATAAAATACTTTAAGGAAATATGGTAGGCTATGAAAATAGAAAAAAATAGAAAAAAAAAATGTCATTAGTAGTAGTAAAACGATGATGAAAATGAAATGAGGCCCATACCTATATTGATTTTCAGAGTTTGAAAAATCTGATTATACATCCGCTGACTGTTTTTTTTCAACAAACATTTATGATAAAGATCCCTTCATTTTTTAACATATTTTTGCATTTCTGTAGGTCTACTGCAATTTCTTACCACTTGTATATTATAGGACTTATATGTACAACAGATATATCTGCAATAGGCTAATATAGGCTGATGTGCCAGACTGGCCGATTTATCGGACTACCTCTAATGTTGTAGCATCTGTAACTTTTCCTAAATAAAACATTCTAAAACTAGCAATTTTTTTAAATTATAATTGAACTATACATTTAAAGAATAACTAAATACAATTATCTGACGAGACATGCAATGCCAGCTTTCAGTACTCAACAACTTTCGATACTTGGTGCAACAGACACTTTTCAAGCAGTACCAAAAAAGCATTGGTGTTTGAAACCCAGTAATGGTCTCATCAGCTTCTTCTTTTTTTAAACCTTTATTCAATGACTTTTTTATACTGTATATGGGAATGTAAGTTTTGTAAATACATCTGTTAGGGCAGCTTTGAGAAAATGTGATTTTGTTTTGTGTGTGTTTGTTGTAGGAACTGGCATTGGGATGAGCCATCATGCGGCTACGAGGCGTGTGCGGTAATGTATCACCAACCGTCCGCTTCGGCCGGTCCGGAGGAGGAAGAGAAATATATGTTCCAGTGGAATGACGATAATTGTGATACCAAGAACAACTTCATCTGCAAATACACTGCAGGTACCGCTGACACAGTATTTCAACATTCTTTTACTTTGAAAATACTTGAACATTTCTGACTGTGATTCATTTTCTCCACAGATAAGCCACTGGACCCTTCTCCTTCTCCCAACTCCACTCAAACAAGTAAATGTGCTCTGTATGATTGTTAAAAAAAAAGTCACAACATATGATTTAGCAGACATGTTGGATAGCCTACTTTGAAAGTAAGTGTGGTCAACAGTGGTGTATATATGCTTCTCATTACAGATGTATTCCCTTCATCTGTGCTGCCGTGGAATCCAAGTGACCATAACCAGGGCAGCAGCACAGGTTGACTGACCCAAGATTCATATTAATACACCTTTTTCTGCAAAGAATAAGAGTATACACTCATTACTCTGATGCGTTTTAATCAACCGCCAACATTACAGTCACTGAATCTGTATCTGTTGTCTCTTTTAGCTCTGAATTTGGTTTACGTCATCATTCCCACGATTCCCCTGATACTGCTGTTACTGACAGTGATTGGAGTCTGCTGCTTCAAACTGCTTTTCAGACGGTGAGGATCCTAAACAAATGCAAATACTCAATACTTTGATCGACTGTAATTCAAACTTGAATATGGTCATAACTGAGGAGATTGTTCCAAATCTTCTCCAAGGCAAAGGGTAAGGGTAAGAGGTGAAAAATATGTTTTACAAATATCCTGAATAAAATCATTTTTCTAAACCCCAGTTCACCATTTGATAGGACTATCTTAGCTACAGCCACCAAGAACCAACATTATGTTTATTTTTATAACATTATTATTATAATATTTCCAAAATACAGTTGTCAAAATTAATACGCTAACATTTTGTGATAATGTTGATTCCATATAAAACCCACATTATAACAGCGTGTCATAAAAATGGTAAACTTAAAGGATCAGTTTGGTGGTATTCTATATTTACAGTATTCTATAGTGTATGGGTCATTAATGTGTTTTCATTAGTTTTTGGACAACAATTAAGGTCTATGTCACCAAGGACTAAACATTATCAGGCTTTTACTACTTTTGCAAAAGGCCTACTTTCTAGAAGGATCAGTTCACTGACTCAAAAACTATTGTCAAGTTAAAGGAAACTGTTGTATCTAGTAGCCTACATCCTCCACACTTTGTACACCATATAGTCTGGATCAGGTTTCATGTTATGTTCATGTTTGAGGTGACTTGTTAGTTATGCTTCTCTTCTGTGTGTGAGACAGAAGGAGGAAACCGCAGAAATCAGAAGTATGCCAGACAGACCGGAGCCTCTGCCCCAGCCCGACTCCAACTGACGTCTACAACGTCATTCGCTCCCAGAAGGAGGATGACCTGGTTTCAGCTCGCCCACACACCAAAAACACCTCCTTTTTATGCTCCTCCCCTGACACCCCAACAGGTGACTACGACAACCTTGGGGGTAGGGACACAGAGAGCGGCTTTGTGACGCTTGCCAGCACAGAGAGCTGCTTCCTCAACTTTGAGCTCAATGACCACAGCCTTGGGCGTCGTGCCACCCGTGACTTCTATGACACCAGCTTGGGCCGTCCAGGAAAAAGGGACTTGAATGACAGAAGTCTGGGCTCCACTGGGCACAGAGAGTTTTATGACAGGAGTCTAGGTCGTCGTACGACAAAGAGTGAGCATTACGGCAGCAGTGTGTATGCTGATCGTGGATTGTATGATGGCAGTACCAGAGGAGGGAGTGACCTCTATGATGCCAAACTGAGGCCTGGAAGTCACACGGTAAAGGCTGACCTCTATCAGACATACATCACCAACGGCAAGGAAGACACTTACCAAACCAGCCTTGGAACCTATGGAAACCGAAAATCCTACCAAGCAAATCTGGATTGCTACAGAAATGGCCTGAATCTTGATGTCGGAAAGAGATACTTCAATGAACAAGAATGGATCAACAGAGAAAACTACTGATCCTCTGAAAAGCTCCTTCATTGTTTGTACAGCAGTGTATGTGTGATTGTAAAAACAGTGCACGTACAGTACCCGGTTGTAATTGTTAGTAGGGTATGTTTCTAAAGCCCTTCATGGGATATAAATCAGGTAAGGACTGGCTGAAATCATATTTTGTCGCTGACCCCACAATTCAACCTGTAGCCCGTTGATAGACTAGACCAGTGTGCCAATTAGTTGTGGTAATCAAACACAGATTTGTTTAGGAATATTAATTTAGAATTAAAGGATCATCTTACCCAAATTACAGAAAACCATTTTCTCACTTATCTGTAATCAGGTCTAGCCATGCAGGTAGTTTGGGTTTGATTTGTTTAAATTTTGTGACATCTGTCCCTGAGATTTCTGACTCCACCCCAATTTAATGGAGTAGA